>NW_006921810.1:5348690-5362799 GCF_000298275.1 Orycteropus afer afer | reverse complement strand
CCACAGTAGGACAAACCAACAGACAAGTTTGTCTTGCTGTTGGAGACCTCTCGTATCACCCCCACCTGGGTCCCTGTGGCTGACTGTTCCTCTGTTTGGGTCCTGGCTTTTAATCCCCTTTCTCCTGCTCTTCCAGCCTGCTGCTTTGGGTGTCCCTGAGTTGTCTCTCCTCACCTGTAACCCTGGGGCTTTTTGCTCTTCTGTCCTGGTTCCTGTCTTTTATCCCCTTCTCCTGCTTTCCCATCCTGCTGTTTTGGGCGGGCCTTAGTTTCCTGTTAGATAGTTTGAGACAAGTCCTTATTTGGGTGAAGAGAAGGGCGATGCACCAAATGTGAGTGGTCAATGTAGTGGCATTAAAGAAGAGAAAGAAAAAGAGAGGTGCATGGGAGGTGCAGACAACAAAATGGACCGTTTTGCACATATAGTACTACATTGTCAGTGAAGGCAAAAACAGATATATGAGTGGATAGATGGGTGGACAGACTGAACTATTACATATGCCTATGCAGTGGGGAGTGTACCCAAGACTATATATAGAGTTGGCAGAAGATGGTTCTACAAGTGCATTTGTATGTTCTATAAGAATTTCCAGCTAGCATAGTGGCTAAGACACTTGCCTGCTAACCAGACGGCTGGCGGTTCAAACCCACCAGCCACTCCTCGGAAGGAAGGTTGGGCAATCCTACTTCCGTAGTGATACTGCCTCGGAAACCCAAGGAGGGGTCGCTATGAGTCAGGGCAGCCTCGACGGCACATAACAACAACAACAGCAGCAGCTGTTTCTCTTCAATTTGAGTGGTGCCACATCAGCAAATGAAAGTCTTGAAAGCTTTCTCTTTTCCATATGAGTAAGGCTGAGTTTACTCAGATGTTTCAGCTCTTTCCCAGTCCTATTTTGAGAGCCTTTTAGCCTCCACTCCTTGGAAGGAAGGTTGGGCAATCCTACTTCCGTAGTGATACTGCCTCGGAAACCCAAGGAGGGGTCGCTATGAGTCAGGGCTGACTCGACGGCACATAACAACAACAACAACAACATAAGAATTTCCAGGTGTATAGTAGAGCTGACAAGGGACAAGTTTGTAGTCACTTCTTGGTCACAGCCAGCTACCCAGAGGGAGCAAGTAGTTGAACTTGTGGGCTTGGGACCATAGTTGCAGGGGACTTCAAGCTCAACCAGCATAACATACCACACAAAACATTGTTCTACCTCCTATTTTGGTGAGTAGCGACTGGGATCTTAAAAGCTTGCAAGCAGCCATCTGAATGCAAGAAAGGGTCTCTCCTTGTCAAGAGCAATGAAGAATGAAGAAAACCAAAGATTCATGGAAACAATTAGCCTTAGTGACTGGTGCACCATGTGATTCTCAGCCTGTATGAGGATAAGACCAGAAGAAGTAGATGGTACCTTGCTACCACTGCCAACCACTCAGAGAGGGATCTATGTAGGAGATCCTGAATAGAGTGGGAGAATAATGTGGAACAAAACTCAAAATCATTTGAAAAAAACAAAGGGGGAGGAGGGTGGGACCAGATTTGCTGGTCTGACAGAGCCTGGTGGAACCACTGAGAGTATGGCCCCTAGCTGCCCTTCTGGTTTGCTATTGAACCCACACCTGTGGCTTCCAACCACACAAGACAGGCCTATGAGTTGAACATTTACCAGGGGTAGATACACTCCTTGGAGAAAATAATCATGGGAGAAAGAAGGGCTGTTTATGCACAGGGAGACAGCTCATGGGGCATGGAGGGATGGACACAGGGAAGAGCTAACTATCGGGAGGAAGTGAGAGGGGAGCTGTTGCCTTGGGGTAAATTGTAGTCAATGTCATGAGACAAAGTGTATGTGAATTGTTGTATGGAAAGTGAATTTGCTCTATAAACTTTCATCCAAATCACAATTAAAAAATAAATAAAGAAATATTTCATGATTGTCTTTTTACTAGAGACTAGATTTAAAATGATTAACTATACATAGACTATCTTATAAATTTAGAGATTATTCACCTCTCAAGAACTTAATATTTATTTTAATAATGGTAAAATTAAAAAAAAAATTAGATTGATAGTTAACAAATACTAAGAATGGTGCTTGAAATAAGTGGAATATTATTAAATAGTATCTTTTTTAGAGGAAAATTAAAATTTATGTATTTGCTTATTTTTGCCTTACATATGATTGAAAATGCAATTTTCTGTGATGTGTTATATGGTTTTTTTTTTAAAAAGATTAAGATAGTAAATTTTAATCTGAGTTAGTATACACAATTGCATTCTTCTCATTCTCCATGAAGGGAAGAATCTGCCATTGGTTCCTGAGTAAAGAATAATAAAGAATGAAAATTTTCACAAAACTTGTGGTTTGATTCCAGGAAATATAGTGTTGCCATCTAATCTGATTAGTTTCAGAGTTAGAACTCTAGGCTACAGAATAATATGATCCTAGAATTTAGAGGGTAACACAGACGCAGAGAAAGTACAAATCTAGAAAAAAAAAATTGTAAACTGTTAAGGTAGAGCTGGAGACAAAAGTTTAATGAGCAATATTATAGTGGAACAGAGATAATTACCTAAGTTTATGAGAAGTTAAGATCTCGGCACTCAAAAAACAAGACCAGATACTGAACTGAGTTAAAGACACAGAAGTAAGTAAAAAATAAATTCAGAAAACCAGTTAGAAAATCACACAGAAATCAAAAAGATAGTGCAGGCATCTAATAAACAAGATCCTGTCTGCAAAATCCTCATTTGCATGTAATAGATGCACAAACTCATAAAGAAAGTAAAAAAGACCAGTATTTCCAGGAAAAAGATTGGGTAATAAGAATGGACCATCTAAATATAAATCTTTACACAAAAGTAAATTTCTCTCAAATCTCAAATCATTTATAAACTGTCTCCTTGGACAGAAACTAATCAAAAGATACAGTGTTTAAGGAGACAGATAGTCCTGAGGATAAGCCTGTGGGCCATGTCTTCCTTGGTTTTTCCCTGCTAGCATTTTTAGGCATTGGAACAAACCACCACATTACATTCTTTGAAATGTAATGATTCGTCTAAATGTCAGCAGGGTAAAATATGTATCATTCCTGCAAGGTGCCTAGGTGTCTGAACTTTTACTCCTAGGGAGCTGGTGAAAAGCATTTCTATCTAACACGTCACAGAGGCTAGGGGTATAAACAGCCTGTGGGAGGGATTTTTATCTATCTCCTCAGCTATGGTGCATGTGGGGCACATGCAGTATCAGCTTACAGTCCACCTAACTGAACTTACCTGGCAAGGGGCCAACCAGCAGAAGGTAAACTCCCATTTTGTCTCTCACCCACAATGCCAGGTGGATGGCTTACATGGAAGGGTTCTTAAAACAACCTGGACAGCTTCCAGAAGCCAGAGAGGATAGCGTGTCCTGTGATTGTTCCATTTAACTGCTTCACCCACAACAAAGAGTGGATTGTGAGTGGAAAAGTCATTATTCTCCCTGGACAACTTTTGACCCAGAGGACTGTGCACCACAGAATTTTTCCTATTTCATGTGGTCTGCTTCTTGTTGTCTGTAACAAAAGCTACTTTTCATGTACAACTTACTGTTCAGGCTCTGATCAGAAGGATGTGATGTTCGTGAAACAATCATATTGATGATTGGTACCCTTTTTGAAAGGCCTCTGGGATATCTTGAAATCAAATGCCACCTGTGAGCATGTCAACTCTCTGCTGTGTAGCATCTGAGATTTGGCACAGCAAAGTAAATGCATAACATTTGTATTCCAATTAAATTAGTGCATATAATTTTAAGAAAAAACGATGTGCCAAGGAGAAAAGAAATATATAAATACTAAAGCTAATTTAATAAAAGGTATAATTCAGACTAGTATGTATTAACTTCCTAATGTTAGACATCTATTTTTAAACCTAAAGTTGACAGACAGAAAAAAATAATTTACTCCAGATAGTGGTGCATCAGTTCACTAGCAATACAACAAGCTCTCAATTTTCTCACAACTTTATTGGGATCAAGTATTGGTCAAATAACATACTTGAGAACTGAAATTTGCCTCCATTTCTGTCCATTACTCATTAACAAAAAAACAAAACAAAACCCACTGCCATTGAGTCAGACTCCACTCATAGGGATCCCTCCTTGGGTTTCCAAGGCGGTATAACTACAGAAGTAGATTGCCCAACCTTCCTTCTGGGGAGTGACTGGTGGGTTTGAATCACCAGCCTTCTGGTTAGCAGTCAAATGCCTTAGGAACTAAGACAGCAGAACTCTCAAACAAATTCACTGCTGTGTAGTTGAACCCAACTCTTAGTGACCCCTCTCTGGGTTTCCCAGGCTGTATGACTATGGAAATAGATTGTCCAACCTTGCTTCCGGGAAGTGACTAGTGGGTTTGAATTGCCAGCCTTCTATTTAGCAGTCAGATGCCTTAGGCACTGTACTACCAGAGGTCCTATTAGTCCTGAAACCGTGTTAATGTTAACAACTGCTCCATGAGACCAAATAGTTTAAGTTTGACATAGTATTAGTTTGACATAGTATTAGTTTGACAAGCACTCTATTATGACACCGAGATAAATATCAGGTAAGATTTTGTGCCATTGGCTCTCTCAAATAATCAGAAAATTACTTCTCCAGAGGAAAAAAAAAAATGTACCAAGGGGTTTGGATACACATGACTGATCGATATTGTAAAATACTTGTTACTATGATCCTGCATAAGCATCCCTGATAGCACAAACAAACAGTTAAGTGCTTGGCTGTTAACAAACTTTCAGCAGTGTGATCCCACTCAGACACTCCATGGGAGAATGACTTGAGGACCTGCTTTTGCAAAGATTATAGCCAAGAAAACACTATGGGGCAGTTCTACTCTATCATATGGGGCACTGTGAGTCAAAATCGACTGGACAGCCATCTAGCAGCAACAACGTAACCCTCTCTGGATTCATTCTCATTCTTCAGCACAATTACCAACAGCAATATATATATAGTTTCTGAATCTTTGTATTGAGACGCCAAAGAGATCTTTTCTAAAACTTTCTCTGAAGCATATTTGATTAATTTGTTGTATTAGTCATGTTTTATAATGTAAAGCCAAATAAATAAATATAGTCTGAACAATTCTTATTGAGGCAAAAAATGCTTCCCAGACCCATATTGATCTCATGACCAATCTATGAGACAGGAATAAATCAAGCTTTATACTGGCTACATATCTATCTGGATTTCAAGGCAAAGTTATCTTCTGTCTCTTAAATTCCTTTATGATAATCCAAACTGTCATTTCTGAATATAATCCTGATAATTTCTTTGCCTCTTTAAACAGCCTTATAGAATGGTTTTAATTTTTATTGAAAGCTGATCATGCTATACCAGAAATAGGAAACAATATAAATTGACCATTAATTACTTTGAGATTTTATATGAATCTGGCTAGAATTTGGGCTGAGTCTATTTATATATATATATATATATATATATATATATCTGTAGATGCCAAGGGTTTCAAATTATTCTAATGTTCTTGTTTTTCTTTCCCTTGTTGACTTTGTGATTCCCCGATAACTCCTCTTTGGATAGATTTTGCGTCTTTCAAATGCTGTACTGGAAAACTGTTGGTGTGGTGGTAAGGCATGAAGAGAGGAACCATTCTAGAATCTTCTGATTTTATTTCAGTGTTTTCATAGGCTTCTATCCCAGGACTGTGACATTCCCAAGTATTTCTTCACTCCCTCCCTTCTCTGCCTCCCCGAATTCTTAAATGAGACAGAAAGAGTAGCAAGGTCAGAAGTCAGGGAAATGCCTTCTCTCCAGGTGGGATTTCATGCTATCATGAAGTTTTCCCTCTGGAGAGTATGCCTTTGTATGGAGAACACTCTGGGTGTATTTCTTCATTTTTCCTTCCGACTCTGCACTAGCCATAAGAGATAACTTCATTGGCGCTTCACACTGAGAATTTGGCAAGTTTTCTGTATATAAAGTACAAACTCCCTAACACTGTGGCCGCCAGGAGTTTCTTAGTCTTACTTTATTCAGACTTTGGGAGTTTGTCAAAATTACCATGTAAGTGTTCCTACTAGTTTATGGGTCCAGAGATTTCTGCAACAACTAACCACATCTTGGCTGAGACACCCTGAATTCCATCTCTCCAGATTACAGGGTGGTCATTTACCCTGAAATCTCAGTTCTATTTTGGGTCCAAGAGAAACAGCTGATTTTCAGATGCTTCAGCTTTTTTCTTGTTGCAAAGAAGTGATGACTTCCAAAGTTCTTATAATGTGGGACTTTGTCATTATTTTTAGGTGTATTAGTAAAAATCATAAGGAAATTTAATATGTTAGGCATGGTAAGACAGTGCATATGATATGAGGTTGTGAAAGAAATATAAACATAGTAATTTCTGAGTTAAGATGCTTTTGGCTTCTATAATTTATTTTTTTATTTTTTTTTTTTTTACTTCAGTTAGTATGAACATAAGGATACTTACTTTTTATATCACAAAAAATGCATAGATTGAATAGGCTGCAGATCCAGTAAAGCCACCATTTTGGCCCTATTTACCTATGATTCTATCCTCCTCTAGATTAAATGTTTTATTTTAGATTTATAGCAAGCTGGTAGTAGAATTTTCCAGGAAAATTCTTTATACTATGTAAAGCCACAACCTTAAGAAAAAGGATGATGTTATTTCTTCTACTGATGTGGTTTTATGACTGAGGACACACTCCCCTAAAGTCCATCAACAGGTATTGCTTCAGGGATCATTGGCCAGGATTGAGTCATAAACCCATTCCTAACTGAATCTTTTGCAAGGACACTGAGCCCATCATGACTAATCTCACATAATCAGGACCAACCCTTTGAAGCTGAAATGACAACATAACATGGGAAAGGGTTTAAGTAGCTGAGAAATAAAGGGGAGTGAAAGAAGGGTAGACAGAACACAGTGTTCACTACAAATAAATTTCTACTATTTAATTTAAATAAATGGGAAGACATAATGAAAGAAAGTATTACATTTACAATCACACACAAAAAAAGTATAAATGAATGAGGAATACACTTAGGAGCTATGCAGGCCTTTATTTGTTACTATGCTTCATTTCCACCATCCAAAAGCAGGCATTAAACAATGTTTCAAAATCCTACTAAGAAAATGATAAAGTATTAAATAAAAGAACAGACCTAGAAATACATCTAGATGAATATATAATATTGTAAATAAGTTAATTTGCTCTAAATTAATTTAAAATATTAAAAAAAAATTCCAATCAAAATCTTGGGAGATTATTTCTTACAACTTATATATTATAAAGTTATTATAACAGAATAACCAGGAAAATAATAAATAACCAAATACAGAATATTAAATGAGGAAGTTCTGTTTATCAAAACATACCTTAGATATTGAAAAGACAGATAAATATTAGAAGTTCATATTTAACACATAAACAGTAAACAAAGATTAATATATAGAATAAAGAATTCCTAGAAAATAGTGATATCTTAGTTTTGTAGGGCTGCTACAACAGAGTTTCTTAAATAACAGAAATTTATTTCCTTATGATTAATGAAGCTAAACATTCAAATTCAGGACAAGGACTAGAGGGAGAGACCTTTTCTTGTGTATTTCAGCTTCCAGGAGCTGGTCATCCTTGGAGCTTTTGGGTTCATGGACTTGTCTACCTCCACTTGTCTTCAGATAGTTTCTGCCTTCCCTCTCTGCCTACTTCCTGTGCTTATGCTATTCCTTTATTTTCACCAGTGATTAGGTATAGGGCACACTCTATACTGATCCAAAACCTGTTGCCATCAAATTGATTGTGACTCATCGTGAGTATATAGGACAGAGGAGAATTGCTCCATGAGGTTTCCAAGGCTGTAATATTTCTGGGAGCAGATTGCCAGGTCTTTTCTCCCACAGAGTGGCTGGTGAGTTTGAACTGCTGAACCTGAAGATAGCAGTGGAGAGCTTAACCACTCAGCCAGTGGTGCTTGTTCCCAGTACTGATAAATACTGATAGGATCTCTTGAACATAAGCAAGAAGACCCTATTCCAAATAGAATTGTATTCATATGTATACAGGTAAGGTTCCAACACATATTTTTTGGGACAGAATTCTATCAGTAACAGCTGGGAAAATAAAAATCATCCCAAAACATACAAGCTCTTCTATTTCAAAAAAGAAATGCAATTTTTTCCATAGTGAATTAATATTCTATATGCATATATCTATCATTGTGAAATTAATATGTTTCCTTTGGAAATAACAAGAGCTTTGGTGGTGTAGTGCCTAAGACATTTGACTGCTAACCAGAAGCCTGGCAGTTCAAACCCAGCCACCACTCCTCGGAAGGAAGATTGGGCAATCTACTTCCATAGAGATAACATTTCAGAAACCCAAAGAAGGGTCACTAGGAGTCGGAAATGACTCAACAGCATTGAGTTTTTTTAGTTGTTTTTTTTTTTTTTTTTTTTTAATTTTTGGAAATAATATGGAACTAAGTTTGAGATTTTGAAATTACATTACTAACATCTGAAAATTCTTATTGTGCTTCACATGCACTAGATGAAGCACTGCAGAATGGCTTTTATATTAGTTAGGGATGCTGCCATACATGGTAGAAACTGAAAGAACAATGAAAGGAAGATGCACACAAAATTCAGTGTAATGGTTTAGAAAGGGGGAGGTGGGATATAATTAGATTTATGGGAATATAAGTTTTGATGATGATTATTGTACTTCTGAAAGTGGGTGATATGTCCAAAAGCCATTATTTATTTATAATTGGTGTTGATGTTAGTTGTCCTCAAGTCAATTCTGACTCATGGCAATGCCCTGTATGCAGAATAGAATTGTTCCATAGGATTTTCAAGGCACCTCTGGGTCGATTTGAACCCCAATCTTTCAGCTAGTAGTTGAGCATTTAACTGTTTGTGCCACCCTGATTGTCCTTTATTTGTTGGTATGCTCCATTTCCACCATCTACCTGTCAGGTTGTCAAAAAATTGTAGCTTGTATGTTGCTGTGATGCTGGAAAATGTTACTGGTGTTTCAAATACCAGCAAAGTCACCTATGGTGGATTGATTGAAATAATAAATATGGATTTAGAAAATCCTGAAAGCAGAACCCACCACCTATGTGTCAGTTTGTTATACTTGAGTAGCTTGCATGTTGCCAGGATGCTAAATATTATGTCTTTAGAATACAAGCAGTGTCACCCAGGCTGGGCAGATTTTAGCACAGCCTCCAGACTAAGACAGACTAGAAAGAAAGACTACTGAAAAAATTAGCTAATGAAACTTAATATATCACAACTGAACATTACTCAACTTGCTTACTTTACACATATCATTACTAAAACAAAAGCCACACTCATTGCCATTGAGTTGATTATGACTCATAATGACCTCCTTTGGGTTTCCAAGGTTGTAAATCTTTATGGAAGTATATTGCCCAGTCTTCCTTCTATGGATTGGCTGTTGGGTTTGAACCACAAACTTTCTGATTAGCAATCAAATACCATCTGCAATACACCACCAGAACTCACATCATTAGAAGGGATCAATTGCTGAAGAATATCATGTGTAGTAAAATAGAGGGCCAGTAAGGGTGAGGCAAACCTTTGGTGAGATGGATTGACGTAGAAGCTGTAGTGATGGACTCAAAACCTGCGAGATTGGGAAGATGACACAGGATTGGGCGATGTTTTATTCTATTCTGCATACAGTTGCCATAAGTCGGAATTGACTGGACTGCAGTTATTTTTTATCTATGCTTTATTTGTTACTATGTTATTATGTAAAATATAATGTTTAAGAGAAGGACACTGAAACAAGATTTACTTAGCATGCAAATTTACAACCTGAATAATTTTGAGGATGTTACTTAATTTGTCAACTGTATCTTCTCTAAAGTTGGATTAATAACAGTGCCTACATCCTGTTATTATTATTATAAGTGATTAAGTGATATTATAAGATTAAGTGATTGAATATGTGCACATGTTAAGAACTTAGTAAATGATAAATTTTTATTATAATTATTATTTAAACAATATACTTTTATTAGTATAATAAAAAAAAAAAAAAAAAAAACTCTCTGCCATGGAGTTGATTCCAACTTATGGCAACCACCATTGGGTATTGAAAGCTATAAATTTTTAGAGAAGCCGACCAACCCATCTTTCTTCCCAGGAGCAGCTGGTAGATTCAAAAGAACGACCTTTTGGTTAGCAGCCAAATGTCATAACACTATGCCACCAGAACACTGTATCGTAACACTATAACTCCTTATTGATATAATATATTTCGTTAAAAATAAAACTAGTTACAAAGTTTAGTGAAATAATAATCTCAGTTATTTAAAAATCTACCTATGTCCAAAATATATGGATAAAACAAAAGAATGAAACATATTAGAAACATCTTCTTCAAAATACATAATTTAATTAATAAAAAAGATCACTTCTAAGAAATATGGTTTCTATCTCAGTAAAATGCTAAAATAATTAGAAAATATATCTCTAGCCAATAGTTTAGCACTCAGCTGCTAACCAAAAGTTGGCAGCTCGAACCCACCACCCACTCCTCAGGAGAAAAGGGAGGCAGTCTGCTTCCATAAAGATTCCACCCTTAGAATCCCTATGGGCCAATTCTACTCTGTCCCATGGAGCCTCAGTGAGTCAGAATTGACTTGATTACAGAGGGTTTTCATATACTAAAATATTGTCAAAAATATTATTGAAAGCATATTAAAACTAGAAAAAATATGCTTAAATTTTAATACAATATCAGAGTGGAAAACATGTTTCTAAAGCAAATTAAAGTAGCATGTTAAAAAATATAGTACACACTGATCTATTAAATAAAATAAGTTATCAGAACTAAGACAACAGTAATTCATAAAACTCAACAGGCAAATGAATTGAAAAACATTTCCAACCTAGTATGTAACTCTTTACCATTCTCTGTAACTCTTTACCATCAAGTCAATTCCATTTCATAGTGACCCTATAAGATGGAGTAGAACTGGCTCTGTAGAGTTTCCAAGGCTTCAAATCTGTGCAGAAGCAGACTGCCATATCTTACTTTTGCAGAGCAGCTGGTAGGTTCAAATAGCTGACCTTTCTGTCAGCAATTGAGTGCTTTAACCACTGTTCCACCACAGCTTCTGAAATTCTCAATATAAAATGTGAATTATAATCTTTTATAATGTGCAAATCAATAAGAAATACCATATAAACAATTTACAAATAAGAAACACAACAAATTATATTTGTGAAAAACATTTCACTTTCCCTTTTAATGAAAAAAAAGAAAAAGCCTTTATGAAACAAGAAAGTTATACCATTATTATACTATCAAACTGTCAAGACTTAAACTAAATGCCAAATATTTATGGGGACGTGGCAAAACAGAAACTCTTGTATGCTGTGGGTAAAATGAAAACAAATACAAAATGTTAAAGCCATTTATCCTATGCATGGTTGTAATAGTTTTAATTCTAGGAATTGATTCTAAAGAAAGAAATTAATTGATTTGTGCAATGTTTTCAACATTGTGAAAGGTATAAATTTAATTCTATTTATAATAGCAAAGAAAACTTTAAATAGCAAAGAAAGAAGATAACATAAATAAAGTAAAATTCATCTATTACTTGTTTATTTTCTTCTGACCTAAAAAAAAAAAAATTGTATTTATTGCTGTAATAACATAATCTGCCAAACGAATAGAAACATTTCTATTTTAAGAAGGAATTAAAATCTATTGTCATTGAGTGGATTCAGACTCATGGTGAACCAATTTGTTACAAAGTAGAACTGCTCCATAGGGTTTTCTTGGTTGTAATCTTTTTTTTTTTTTTAATGCATTTTATTGAAATATAATTTATGTACAGTGAAATACACAAAACTAAAGTAGCATGGGTCAATGCATTTTCTTTTCGGTGTTCTCTCCTCTCCGCTCTCACCTCTGGTAACCAAAAAGAAAGTTTCCTTCCATAGTGCCAAAGCAATATGGCAAGGTGGCTGTATCTTCTGACCTCCTCTAACCCCGGAAGAGGAAGACAGAATCACCAACAGTAGCCCAAGGCCTATTGCTGTGAGGCCAGACATGCTGCATCCCTCTAACCCTTTCACCCACCGTTTCTCCTGCAACACCCACCACCTCTCAGCTAGGTTTGATAATTCACTGTAGTGGCCATACAGAAGTCACAGATTATGGGGTTTATTACGGAAGCAACAGGCTACAATTCAAGTTCAGAAATACACTCAGTCTCTCTCAGCCAGCCGTCTCACTCAGCAGCTGGCAGTATCAGTAACATGTCACTCTCAGCAGCGCATGTATCTTGAGTCTCTCTCAGCAGTGCATGTCTCTCACATCTCTCTCAGCAGCATGTGTTTCTTGCACCTCTCAGGAGCGCATTTCTCTCTCTCAGCACATCTTTCTCAGCCAGCAGTCAGAGAGACCACTTATGCCTCTAGAAGGGCTCCTTTTGAGCCTGGTAGAGTGGCCAAATTAACCAATCCCAACATCAGAATTCTATATACCTGAGAGAGAGAAAAAACTTCCCAGAAGATTGCTTCGTGCCAATCTCAACAGAAATACCCCAGGTGGATAACTTTAACAGTCAGGTACTACTCAGTTGCTAATGGAAAATTCCACAATGGAGTTTACAAGTACCTGTCTAGAAAGGCTGTTGTTGTTGTTGTTGTTATGTGCCATCAAGTCAGACCCGACTCATAGCGACCCCTCCTTGGGTTTCCAAGGCAGTATCACTACAGAAGTAGATTGCCCCATCTTCCTTTCGAGGAGTGGCTGGTGAGTTTGAACTGCCAGCCTTCTGGTTAGCAGTCAAGTGCCTTAGCCACTATGCTACTCTAGAAGGCAACACTACATAATTTACTGAACTGGACATATATAAGCCTTTTCTTGAGTTTCTTTAATAATGCACTAATACTATATTTGTCCTTCTGTGACTGCCTTATTTCACTCAGTATAATGTCCTCCAAGTCCATCCATGTCATGCACTATTTTGCAGATTCTACATTATTCTTTAGTGTTCCATAGTATTCCATTGTGTATATGTACCATAGTTTGTTGATCCATTCTTCTGTTGATGGGCATGTAGGTTGTTTCCATCTTTTTGCTATTGTAAATAGTGCTGCGATGAACACTCGTGTGCATATATCTGTTCTTGTCCTGGCTCTCGCTTCTTCAGGATATATACCTAGTAATGGGATTGCTGGGTCAAATGGTATTTCTAATTCCAGCTTTTTAAGGAATTTCCATACTGTTTTCCACAATGGTTGTATCATTTTACAGTTCCACCAGCAGTGTATGAGAGTCTCAAACTCTCCACATCCTCACTACGACTTGTTATTTTCTGTCTTGTAGAACTTTGCCATTAGTGCTGGAGTTAGATGGTATCTCATTGTTGTTTGGATTTGCATCTCTCTGATGGGCAATGGTGGTGAGCATCTCTTTGTGTATTTGCTGGCCACCTGAATATACTCTTTGATGAAGTGTCTATTCATGCCTTTTTTAATTGGATTGTTAATCTTTTTGTTGTTGAGATGTTGGAATTTTCTATAAATTTTAGGGATAAGTCTCTTGTCAGATATGTAATTGTCAACAAGCATGAGTTTGTTGCTGTCATTTTATAATGTGCATTTTCATGGTTGATTTCTTTGTTCCATATAATTTTTTATGCTGAGCTCATTTTGTTTATGAATCATGTCATCACTTCCTTCATTGCTATTGTTTTAGTATTTGCTAAATAGTTGTGCTGGTCCTCTTTTTTATTTTGATGTGAAGGTTTATCATATCTGTTGAGGTTACTCTGTGATTTGTAATTTTCTTCCTAAATTTAGAACAGTCCATTCAATCTTGCAGTTGTTTTGACTTCCCTACCCATTTAGAAGTTCTGTAACTACACAGTTTTTTTCCCACTTTTTATGTGCAGTTGTCTTCATTTGCTAGTTGATGTGTCTGGTTCCTCTTCACAATCTTATAGGCTTATTTAATTTGGATATGTCTATAACTGGCTCTGGTAGCATAGTGGCTAAGACACTTGCCTGCTAACCAGACAGCTGGCGGTTCAAACCC
>NW_006921810.1:5335478-5341240 GCF_000298275.1 Orycteropus afer afer | reverse complement strand
CATCCTTTCCTTCAAGGCTCAGGGGTCCAAGATTATCTTCTGTGTCTGTATTTATTGGTTTCCCTTTTCTTTGTTGAAGAGGTTCTGTGCAATCCTTCTGCCTAGTCCACCATCTTGCCTCCTTCAAGCTTTTAAATATACCATACCATTGTCTTCTCACCTGCATGGTTTCTGCTGAGAAACCCATGGTTAGTCTTATTGGTTGCCCTTTGTAGGTAACTTTTTTTTTTCCTGTGATGCTTTCAGGATTCTTTCTTTGTCTTTGGTTTTGGTGACTATGATAATCATATGTTGTGGTGATTTTTTTGGGGGGTCTATCCTTTCTGGAGTTCATTGAACTTCTTGAATGGATATATTCTCATCTTTCATCATACCAGTGAAATTATCTTCCAAAAAATCTTTGACAATTTTTTTCTGTGGTTTTATTTGTCTCTTCCTGCTCTGGAATTCTGATTACATGTAGGTTACTGCTCTTGATATTATCCCACATGAACATTTGCTTTCTTTATTCTGTTTTGATATTTTTTCTAATTAATCCTTTTCTAAAGAATATTGAAGTATTTACCTTCAGTCTCATTAATTTGGTCTTCCATTGATTCACTTCTACTACTTTGCCCATTCACAGTCTCATCTATTTCTGAAAATTTAGTATTAATCTTCTGGATTTCTAACTGTAGATTTTGTATCATTTCTAATTTTTCATATATTTCATCATTTTCTTCTTCTATTGTCTTTCCAAATTGTTGTATGGTTTTCTCTGTGTTTTCCTCCACTTTGTCAGTGTTTTTCTTGATCTGTCTTTCAATTTGTTGACAGTACCTAAATACAATTCTTTTGAATCCCTTATCTGGAAGTTCCATTGCTGTTTCTTCTTCAGAGGTGTATTTTGGGTCTGTTTCCTGGTCCCTTGTTTCTCCTGCTTTATCTTGCTTCTTTGTGTGGACTGTGATGCTCTGTTGTCTCTGAGGCATTGTGACATTTTTGTGTTTATTATTAATTGGTGATTTGTGTTGGAGTGCTCACGTTGGAACCCATGATTTTCATTTTCTTTGTATGTTATCTGTGTAAGCAGGGTACTGTGCTGTGCGACTCTATTCAGTAGGTGACAGCACTTATACACTCACCACTTCTCTCCTTTCCATTGTCAGCCTCCTGCTTTCCCTGCTGTCCTTGGCAAATGGAGCCTCTTTTTAGGCTCCTGGAATCTGAATGAGAATGTTGTCACTTTAAAATCCAAAATGACCACCATCTGTAAACATTCAGAATGGCTGCACCCTCTTTCACTTTAAATATCCAAAATGGCCACCACTTTTAAACAATAAAAATGGCTGTACCCTTAGTCACTTTATACATCCAAAATGGCCACTGCTTGTAAACAATCAAAATGGCTGCCCCTTGTAGACAGCCAAAAGTCCACAGCTCAGTTTGTCTCCCTCCTTGTTGTCTCTCTTCCTAGACATAGGCCACCAGTTTAGTCAAGCTTGCAGACTTTGGCAACTAGGGCTGATCTTTATTTCAAGTCTCAAGTCCCAATACCACTTGGAAATGTTCAGGCTGTTGGTCCTGTCAGAGTGGATGACAGTCCACTGATCTGACTGTCTCTGTAATGACAGTTTTCATTCAGTTTTTTTCACTAGTTGGCATCTAATCCACTTCTATATACTTTTTTCAAAGCTCAGGCCTCCAGGATTATCTTCTGTACCTCTATCAATTGCTTTCTCCTTTCTTTGTCGAAAGGGTCTTTGTAGCATGTGTACCTATTATGCCCTCTTACTGGAAGTCCTCATCTGTTACTTTTAAAAATCACAAAGGTTTTGGATCAAAAGGGATAAAATGCAGAACAGAAATTCAAGTTCTCATAGATTTGAGATTTTCTGGATCCATCGAGTCTGGGATAAACCCTGAAACTATTGCTCTGAGGTAATCTTTAAACTTTAAATCACAAATAACCCCTGAAGTCTTCTTAAAACAAATTGTAGTTTAGCTTAATTAGTAAAGAATGTCTGCCTTGAGCATTGTACTCTTTTAAGGTCTATCTATATGGGATCAAAGGACCTCTGGTAGCATAGTGCCTAAGGCACTTGACTGCTAACTAGAAGGCTGGCAGTTCAAACTCACCAGCCACTCCTCAGAAGGAAGATGGGGCAATCTACTTCCGTAGTGATACTGCCTCGGAAACCCAAGGAGGGGTTGCTATGAGTCAGGGCCGACTTGATGGCACATAACAACAAAAACAACATATGGGATCAAATTCACACTAGCCACCAGAAAGATTAGGTAGGAAACTTAGGGGTAGTGAGTTTATGACAGTGGGAAAGGAACAACTTAGAAAAGGAAAGTGAAAATATGTGCACAACTCAAAGAATGTATTCATTTTCACTAAATTTTACATGTAGAAACTGTTGAATTGGTATATGTTCTGTTGGGTATATTCTCACCATCAACAAAAATAAAATAAATTGTGTGTGTGTGTGCGTGCACACACACACACACAATGCATGCACTTTCAATGAACTATTATAGCTCTGAAACATGATCACAAGTTAATATCACGTTGGAATACAGAGAAATATAAATGAAGCATAACCTGACCTGTATAGTGATAGGTAATAGAAAAATAGTTGGATAGACAGATTGATAGATGAAAGAGAAAACAAATATAGAAATTATCAGAAAGAAATGCACAAAATTATTTAAAAATTATCTTGTTTAGGTTTGGGAATCATTTTTTTTTTCTTCCTTGAATTCTATAGCTTATTTTAGTTGAGCCAAAAGTTTGCAAATAAATTTGGGTTATTCTTGAAAGCAATACTTCCCCTTTGCATGCCAAGTGCTTAGAACTTTACTTGGCACATATTAGATGTGCAATCAACATTTGTTTAATGAATGGATCAGGGTAGTAAGGGAATGATTATTGTTATTTTTTAAGGGTGAGTTTAAAAATTCAGAGGCATAATTTAAACTTGAAATGAAAGAAAATAGTATTTTGTGTATATATATATTGCAGTAATTTAATGAACAGAATCTAGTGATTTAATACATATACTAAACATAGTTTCTCATTGAAATAACCTATTTAAAAGATACTCTATTTTTATTACTTCTTTGCTATCCTTCCTACTTTTTTGCTGTTTACAAACTTTTTCTTCTGACAGTACTTTTCACAGGCAAATTCAAATCTTTAGTATCTATACACCTGTTAAAGATGTCTGTATAGGGCCAATATTTCTGTTGCTACATTAACTTAATACATAGCACATAAAATTAAATTATTGCCGTTAGACATTATAAAGAAAATTTTAAAATGAAAGACATTTATTTTTGTTCAGAATACATTTGATTTTAAGTGCAAAATAATTAATATACAAAGAGTGTGAAATAAGATACAAATCTACTTTTACTCATGGCATTAGTCGCCTGTGTTAATAATTTTCACTATACATGTATAGCAAATCAAACTCAGTAGGGAAAAATGTCCTGGAATAATTACACTAATCCATTTATTCAGTTACCTATAAATGAATAACCTTGGATAAAATTCATGAATTACTCATAGATCTGAAATATCCATCTCCTTCTTCCCATTTCACATTAACTACTATTGTGCTGTACTTAGACCTACCTTGATCAATTTCAAATTTAACACATTTTGAATTCACACACCTAGCTTATCCTTCCACTCCTCGGAAGGAAGGTTGGGCAATCCTACTTCCGTAGTGATACTGCCTCGGAAACCCAAGGAGGGGTCGCTATGAGTTGGGGCTGACTCAATGGCAACTAACAACAACAACAAAGCTTATCCTTGGAGCAGTCCTAAATTCTGGAGCTGAGAGGTAAAAGCACAAATGCTGGGCTAATGAAGAGCTAAACTTCATCTTAAATAATGTCTGTTTATAGCAGCCTTTAAAGAAGTCACTGTGAGACTTAAAAAAAAAAGAAAGAAAGAAAAGAAAAACCCATGACCAGAGCAGACAATAACTATAACATTTGGTGACATTATTCACAAACGGCACCATATGTAAAGAAAACTAACAGGTAAGTTTATCTATGGTGCCCTTTTATTATCACTTCATGTAGGTCAGTATAAAATAAAATATAAAAGGTTGCCTCAGATGAATTCGTATTTTCAAAAGCTCCTGATACTGCATGCTGGGAATGTCTGTCCTCCAGTCTGTTCCCTGGCACATAAATGCATGGCAGGTTTATGTGTCGTTTTAGCTGTTTTAAGAATACTTCTGATGTTAGCTTGAGATTTCAACCAGATGATACTTTAAATATACAAGTTACATGACTAGAATGGTCATCCAGTCATCCATCATGGACATTAATCATTATGAACAACAGGGCAGAAATGGTAATTTACTAAAAGGTTTAAAGCATCATTGAAGTTCACATTAGCACTGGCTCTCATTCCTGTTTCTATCCATAATATTACATTAATGACGTATAATGAAAATACTGTGGCCACTCACCACCCATTTACCTGCAATAATGGTTTTAGATTGTAACTATAAATTTCTGAATATTAATTCTTTTAAAAAGTTAATGGCAAATATGCTGGCCCTAAAGCAATGTGGACACAACAGAGAAATAAGTAGTAAACTTTCAATAATAGATATTATTAGCTAGTTGTGCTTTGTACTATATATAAAGTTACTCTCCAGTGACATATACTATTTAATCTATTTACTCCTTTGCTTGGGTCTGCAGAATAAATATCAATGTGAATATCTTCCTCTTCTTTTTTTTTTTTAACTAAAATTTCAAGGGTGAAAGAAATTAAATGTCCGAAGTCCCACATCCCTTAAGATATGGATTCAGATTTCAAATCAAATGCCATTTGGTTCCAAAGTCAATTCTCCTTCCAGATTCTCTGAAAAACTGAATAGACGAGATCTCCAGGAAGTGCTTCTGTGCATGCTGAGGTTTTGAATTTCAAGAAAACTGAAAAATCTGAGGAATTCTGGAGAGAGTACTGAAACCAGAAGAAAAGAAAATGCTTAACATGAAAACTAGGTTTTGTTAAATTTTTGCTTTCATAGTAAGGATTTTTAGCAGTGTGAATTTTCCTACTGTTTCTAACCAAAGAAAACGCTCAAGTGAGTTATGTTAGAGATTCTTGTTATTCACTCATGATGGGTCACCAGAAAGCAATAAACCTGAAATTTTAGATAGATGATAACTTCTCACCAATGTTGTCCATGCCCTTAGTAAATAGAAGAAAAGATGAGTTGTGGGAAAGTGGAATCTAGACAATTGTATATTTCTAGTTTTTAGCCAAAAAATCTGTTCCATTGCTCAGCATAAAAATGATTTAAAAATACAGAAATTTTGTGAAACATTATTTTAAAAGAGTAAATTCACAAACACTAGTGTCCTCAGAATCTAGTGTAAGATTAGATCTAGCAGGGTCAGAAGACCTGGAGTCATGTTCTAATAACATGGTGGTCAACTCATGATAACTATCTGAGTCTTATTTTCATCACTGTGAAATGCAGGTGCACTTGTCACTTCTCCCAGTATTTTCTGGAAGTAAATATCACAATGCCTTATATATTCTTTAACTTAAAATATGTATTGCCTTGAGTCAGATTCAACTCATAGCAACACCTCCTTGTGTTTCCGAGGCAGTATCACTATGGAAGTAGATTGCCTAACCTTCCTTCTGAGGAGTGGCTGGTGTGTTTGAACTGTGAGATTTCTGGTTAGCAGCCAAATGCCTTAGGCATTATGCCACTAGAACTTCTTATACACTCTTTAAA
>NW_006921810.1:5333556-5335283 GCF_000298275.1 Orycteropus afer afer | reverse complement strand
TATATATATATATATATAAGCTTCCTCACTGAAGCAGTAGGATATGACAGTTAAGAGATTAAATTAACTTTTGCGATTTAAAAACAGCAACAGAACGAGGACTGCATTTTATTGTTATTTCTAGACCTTACAGATTTTTCCATTCATAGGAATGAAACGTTTTGCTGTGAATTTTAAACCCAGAACCAGAATTCAAAAGTAACTTATAAATTAACTGGAAAATCTTATAAATTAACTGGAAAATAAGTAGCTCCATGGTTTGAGTAACAAGTATAACTGTAAAGTTCTGAAGAGTAGAAAGATGTTCATCTTCAGCCAAAATCATTCAAGTGTAACTAGATCAAAGATAATATGCAGAACTCTGCCTTCAGTGAGACCACAGGACCAGAAGGCATCAGATGGACAAAAGCCAGCTCTGAGCACTGCAGCTGATGGGAATTATCTCAGCAGTCTAATTGCCATTCTTTCCAACCCTTCCTCCATATTAATGTCTATGTAAGTTTCCTAAGCTGCCCAAATATAATTTTTACTGCCCACAAAGAAACCAGTAAAAATTTATCATGTATTGAGTGACTGAACCAAGTTGATAAGCTGTATTTCTTATTCAACCAGGATAACCAGGGTGGAATGACAGTTAAAAAAAAAAAAAATGAATTCAAGACTAAATAAATATTGTCCTGATTATGTGCACTGGGGAGCAGAAATATGGAGAAACAATGGTGAATTGTTTGAAAAGAGACAATATAAATGACTTCATCTATTTCAATAATTCTTTCTTGATATGCTTAAGGTATTATTTCAATGCATCTTGGAAATCATGCAATTCTATTAGTATGGACTCGAAAAATACTAACTCACAGATTATTATAAAATAATCTCTATTTTGTTCAAACAAAACTTTTTGAAATTTCAAATAAAATTTTATTATAAAACAGTTGCATTATCTTTTTACACCTTAATGCCATTTATTTTTATTTCTTAAATTTAAAAAATATGTATTTCATATATTAATGCATACAACAATATTTCATTACTTAATATAATTTTAAAGTGTATCCCTGGTGTGTTTCATAAATTGTTTAGCAAACAGTTTAAGAGATATTTTATTTTGACCAGTAAGATGTGGAGCTGAAAGGCACAGGTCATGTCTGAGAGCTGGTGAAGAAGAAGCATGAATGTGGAGAGTCTCTTGAAGCTGCAAAACAGGTGCCCACGTGCCCTGTTCCAGGATGAGCAGAACTGGTCCCAAAATGAGTGAGGTAGAACCTTGGATATCTTGGAAGTTTTGCTGGCCATAGAGAAGAAACTGAACCAGGACTTTCTGCTTAGTCATGCTGTGGATTCCATGTATGCAAACCTCCATCTCTGTGACCTTCTGGAGAACAATCATCTTGCATAACTTATAACCAAAAAAACAAACTCACTGCCATTGACTTGATATCGACTCATAGCAAGCCCCTTTGGGTTTCTGAGCCAGTAAATCTTTATGCAAGTAGATTAGCCCATCTTCTTTCCTTGGAGCAGTTGATGGGTTTGAACCACCAACCTTCTGGTTAGAAGTTAAATGCTGCTTAGACACCGTACCACCAGAGATCCTTTGCATACTTAAAGTACCATATGAAAATCAGGTAATTGACATTAGTTATCTACTTCTTTTTTACTGAGCTAAATAAGTTTATAAATTTTCTTTAAACATTTTAAATCTTACATAATTTTACATATGTATG
>NW_006921810.1:5324925-5333371 GCF_000298275.1 Orycteropus afer afer | reverse complement strand
TAACTTTTTATTGTGATTTGGGTGGAATTCTGCAAAGCAGATTCATTTTACATTCAACAGTTCATACACATTTTGTTTTGTGATACCGGTTATATTTTCTTCAGTGTAATATCTCACGTCCCACTTCCTCCCTGTGATTACCTTTTCCCTGTCTCCTTCTTGCTTATGCATTCTTGCCTCCCTAAATTTCTCCCTGTGCAAACACTGCCCTTCTGGTTTCCCATGGTTGATTGTTTTAAGGAGTGCATCTCCCTGGTGTAGTCATTCAGCTTGTAGGCTTGTCCATTGTTTGGCTGAGAGTTAAGCCATGGAAATAAGTTCAATTCCAGGCCTTTAGGGTGACCCACGGTCATAGTCTGAGGGGTTTCACCAGTTTCTGTCAGACCAGTAAGCCTGGTCTTTTTATGATTTTGACTTTTACTCCACATTTTTCTCCCACTCTATACAGGATTTCCAATTTTCATAGCTTTCTAAGGGGTTGGCATTAGTAGCCAGACACCATCTAGTCCTTCTGGTCTCAGGGTCATATAGCTTGAAGTTCTTATCCACCAGTCCTTTAGTTAAATATTTTAAGAACACTGCATTTAGAGTAATACTTTGCTTCTTCATTGTCTTAGTTCTCTAGTGCTGCTATCACAGATACAACACAAGTGGCTTTAACAAACAGGAATTTATTATCTTACAGTTTAAGAGGCTAGACGTTCAAATTCAGACTGCCAGCTGTAGGGATTGGGTGAAGGTCCCTTGACCTTGAGCTTCAGCTCTGCCTCTTATTCCAGACCTATTGGAGCAAGCTGGAGGCTGCTCTTAACTCACACAGTTGCTGGCTGCTAAGGCTGACAAATGCAATCTATAGGTAAAATAACACAATCTCAAGATCAGCAAGCAATACAACAGGCTACTTATTCAAACCCAGGAACAATCCCAAGATCAGCAGACAACACAGCAGACCACTGGTTCAAGGTCAGGAACTGAAGATAAAGACTTAGTCTAATGTAGGATCCAAATATGTCCCAAATCCAAGAGCTTTCCAAAACCTTCTCCATATATACTAGAAGCAGGCCACATCTTGAAGGGTAACTTCCCTTCAATCACTTAACTACTCACAGCAGATTCTGCCATGGAAGTGATTACAATCTCATCATGGGGAATTACATAGAGCTGTCAAACCACTCAAAACCATGGCCCGGTCAAACTGACCCACAACTTTAAATACCACTCTATCTTCTTCTTGGAAAGGTAGATTTTTCAAGAATAAATTAAATGGATAACATGTGTTCTTCATTCAGGACTTAATATGAATATGGTGAGTTTAATATCATGCCTTAGGCTTTTTAAAATGCCCTCAGAAATATTGCATGGGGCAGGGGAACACATCAGGTGCTTGTTTGTTCTTGAGGAATCCGAAACTAGTGTCTCAAATAAGGTTTTCAAGAAACCAAAAATATTTAACAACATATTATATAGTTTTTCCCTGATATTTGACATAAACTTGAATGTTTTATTGTCATTTCCAATGATTTCATTACCAATACTTTTCATGAGAGTATTTTATGAGGTAATGCTTTACATCATTAAATTCACAATTTTCTTAACAATGTCCACTATAGATTATACATTTCATATCATGTGGACTCTGTTACCTAAAATACAGATGGCAAATTTATAATAAAGCAAAGCTACATTTTTTCTTATAATTATCTAGTGAAACAATCTTCTATTTGAAATCCAACATGTACCCTGCATTTACCTCTTTGTGTTTAAACACAGGAAAGAAGGTACAAATTTTACCTAGTCTTTGACTTTCATCAAAACTTAGTTTTTTTATGGAGGATCTTTAGACTAAGGGAAGTGAAGAAACTGAGATCTTTAGTTTTATTTCTGGAAGAGATATTTAGAAAAAATCCATTGGTCATTGGTTATGCATTATTTTCTCTTTTCAAGATGTGATAGTAAGACAAGAGGCAACAAAAGATGTGGCAAAGAGCTCTGTATCCATTCAAGACTTAATATCTCTAACTTTCTGGGGACTCTGGAAATGATAAAATGTACTTAAAGGTAGTTTGCAACTAGATAAATGAAGAAAATTATGCCATGGCTCGTTCACTTTTACAGGACCAAAGAAAATATTACCAGATTGGAAGTGGTGAGTGAAAAAGAGATATGGAAGAATCCTAGTGTTAGAAGATTTTCATATGCATCGAATGCTTCCAACATCCATGCATGTTAGGGATTATCACCCTGTGTTTTATAAATACAGAAACTAAAGTTCAGGAAAGTTAAGTAATATCTAAAGTTGCAATGATAGTAATTATCAAAACCTGGATTCAAATTCAGTTGTGCCTGCTTTTAAATTGCTCCATCCACTAAAACAACTGAGGATTTTTTAAAACATTTGTTTTGAAGAGATCCTGAAAAATCAAGATTAAGTTTTGGGCAATGCACTTCCATTGTGATACCGCCTCGGAAACGCAAAGAGAGGTCACTGTGAGTCATATCCAACTCCACCGCAGTGCATTTTTTTTTCCCACTATGAAAGTAGCACTCCCTATGCCTTCTGAGGAGTGGCTGGTGAGTCTGAACCACCAGCCTTCTACTTAGCAGTCAAATGCCATAGGCAATATGCCACCAGAACTTCCTATTAATATTAAATCAGTGTCAAAGTGACAATGCATATATACTGTAATACTTCGAATTTACCTCTCCCTAGGCAATGTGAATTTTTCTGTCTACTGTGGAAAGAGCTTGGAATTGTGGGACAGAAAGAAAAAACACAAAACTAAATATTTAAAGATACTTTCTTGCTACATTAACATATATGTGTCCAAGTCAATCATATGGATGTGCACACACATATCTGCATAAACACATTGTATTAAATATATATATTAGAAAGTGAGATCCAAGGGTCAGGGACTATGCCTTACTTTTTTACCAGTGTTTTCTCAACACTTACTGTGTTAGTCTGGGTTCTCTAGAGAAGCAAAACCAATAAAGCTTATATATATGGAAAGAGAGAAATTTATCTCGGGGAAATGGCTCACACACTTAAAGAAGCTGGAAAGTGCCAAGTTCTTGGATCAAACATAAATCTGGAGGCTTTTTCTGACTCATGGAGCTGCAGGGGCTGGCAAGCTCAAGATTGGCAGGCAGTATACTGGCTGTTGACTCTGATGAATAACAAATCCAAGATCACCAGGCCAAATGGTGGACTGTTCACTCATGGACAGTGGTAGGCAGCACAACAGGATCCTGATCCACAGTAGAGTGTCTCATTTTCCCAGGATGTCCATAAATATATTGGAAGCAGGCCACACCCCTAGGCAAACTCCCTTTCAATGGATTGGCTGCTCAAAACATATACATCTGATCCCATCAATGGAAAAACCCACATCACAATTGCTTAAACCACTCAGAATTGTGGTCCAGCCAAGTTGACACACAACCCCAACTATGATACCTATCATATTACCTATCACAAAGTACATATATATATATATATATATATATAGTTGTACATACTGTTTGTGCATCCTAGATTGTATGTCCTGGCTATTTTCTGTTGTCACCTCACCACTTTTGGCCATTGTTCTCTGTACATGTGGCACTGATTCCGTGGTTGATGTCAACGGGTCCCCTTGCCTACTGACTTCCTTTCACATTGGTTCAATCAGTGGGCACTTCAGAGGATGAGAAGTAATAGATGTTCCCAGATCCTGAATTCCCTCTAGGGTAATTGCAGTCTGGCCATATCCCTCTCTCAAAAGATACCAAACTTTCTCTTACCACTGGAGCTCTTCTTTCATGGCTTGTGACTCCTCACTTCTATTGCATCTTCAAGCATAGGTGGTTAGAACTCTAGTTACCTTTCTCAGCTTTTTTTAAAAAACAAATTTACTTTCATGGAGTTAATTCTGACTCATAGTGACTCCCATTGGGTTTCTGAGGAGGTAAATCTTTACAGAAATAGATTGCCCTATCATCCTTGAACCACCAGCCTCTGGTTAGCAGTCAAATGACTTAGGCACCACACCATCAGATCTCCTTATTAGTTCTTGCTAGTTCCCTTTAATCCTATCCACATCTTAAATGGGACCTGTATTTAAAAAACAAAAACTCCACTTATTTTATTTTATTTATTGATGTCATCTGTTTCCCATCAAGAATATGACTGATGCAAGTTACGTCTTGGTTTTCCTATAGCTTCTGAAATTAGACTTTTAGTTTAGTCCTACTTCTACTGAAGTAGTGATTATAATAAAATCATCCTAGGCTTTTCATAAGTAAGAGTTCTTGCCAAGACTCACCATTTGTCCAGATTCAACCCTTCCTGCCCTAGAAGCTCCAGCTGTGTTCTCCCAGTACAAGGCAAAGATGGTGTTAGTTGAGAGGTCAAACACAACAGATAATGGAAACAATTGTAAAGTATCATGCACACAAATAAACATTTTCTATTTTTTTAAGATGAATTGCACCACATTGCAAAATAGAAAGGAGCATTAGTGGTATAGCGGTTAAGCCATATGGCTGCTAACCAAAAATTTAATGGTTGGAACCTACCAGTCTTTCTGCTGAGGAAAGCTGAGACAACCTGCTTCCATAAATATTTGCAGGCTTGAGAACCCAACAGGGGTCTTTATGAATCAGATCCAACTCGATGGCAATGAGTTTGTTTCTTTTTGGTTTTTCAGAATAGAGGTGAATACACAAGTAACACAATGCACAAATAAGAAAGAACATTGCCCTGAAAAAACTGTGATGTAAACATGTATTCACTCCTTTCACTTGCCCAGAATCTGTATCTTTACCTTATCACTTGCTTTTCTCACTGGCAATAATAAGTACAAAACAGAGAAAGGTATCACAAGTCTCATCTCAAAACTGTTTTCCTCCTAACTCACAATAGACTCCTCTATTCCTGATAAAGAATTTCCCCTTGAGGGTTTTGAGAAATCACCTTCCATAACAACAGATTTCTTTTTATTCTAGACTAATAATTGCTGTTTTATTTGTCCTCCTCTGATTCTCCAAAATGGTGTCTTTTAAATTAAATCTTCTTACCAAGACACATTATTCCACAATCTTTCTTCTCTACTTTTTCACCAGTAAGAGCTCCTGCAGCCCTCTGCAGACTTCAACTATACTCCTAAAAGTTGTGTTGTTTCAAGCTTTCAAATCTCACCGGAAGGTCAGGTAATTGGAAGTGTGATGCAAGGCCTTGTATATACAGTAAAATTACCTTCCCAAGCTCTCTGAGGGGATGAAATCCAGCTACGGAGTAAATGTACAAAAGTCATTTTCTTCTTGGATAGCAGAGACATCACAAGTTAAGTTATTGTTCAGGGATTACTTCCTAATGAAGTCAGAGGCATCCTTATTATTAACTATTTTTTCTCTGTTCTTCTAACAGAATAATATCTCCAAAACTATCTCTAATGTATGACTCGCAGAAAATTTTAAAATGCAAAATCATATTAGAAAACTGAAAAAAATCAAAGAGAAAATATATCCAGGTCAATTTTGATAAGCTTTAAGCTATATCCCTCAGTTATATCTTAAGGTAAAAATGAAGCTTTACCATATGCTTTACCTTAGAATCCTGAGACACTTGTTTTTATAATATTATAGTGCCTATCATTCAGAAATGACCGGAGGTGCCCTAAGTAACTTGGATGTTTTAGCCACATTGAGGTTTAAGGATTCAGAGGAAAGTTGAAAGCCATACACCTTTACGCTTCAATTAATAAATTATTATAGTTAGGCTAATTACTACTATTTGTTATTCTCACCAAGGCAAGAGAAAAATTTTTACCTAATTCTGCAAAAGCTAAAAACAAGCTAGTGATAATATTAATTTATCTCTTTTTAAATCTTATTCCTGATTTTAGAATTAAGGTCAATTTAATTTAATAATTGTGTTTTTTTTTTAATTATATACTTATGTAATTTTGAGGATTATTTAAGATGATATATATGAGCACCTAGAACAATGCTTGATGCATAACAATAAATACTAGTTATTTTTATAAGTTTAAACTTTTAATAAATGTTTTAAATTGCTTCTGTTATTCCTCACCATTTAAAATAAACTATTTTATATATTTTAGCTGAGGAATTGTATATTTTTCTTGAGTTCTTTAGCATTTATTATACCAATTTCCAGGTATTTAATTTATTTTTTATTTTGTAATTGGAGTGGATAAGTATTGCAAATACTATCAAACTCTTCTCACTTTTCTTCTATTTAGCTTATAATGCCATTTTTACAAATGACTGATTATTTATAAATTAATATTAATCAACAGTTTTCTTTATGGGATGATATAATTCATCCATAATATCATACATAATTCCATTTGGCTGTTGACAAATTTGTCAACTCTTCTGATGCACCAAAGTGATGAATTATTGTCTTCTTTTTACCAATAGGGGGAATGAGTCTTAGCTTAGAGGATGAAGTGCTTGCCCCAATAACAGACTTGGTATTCAAAAGGAGATCTGTCACTGAGCAATACCATGCTTTTATCCAATGTCCTAAATTTCAAATAAATTTGTGCTACATAATCTGTGGGTGTTATTTCAAAGGTCTCAGGAAAATCACTGATACGTTTTAAATCAGAATTCAGTCATCTCAACAGATACTTTATTTTTGTATTAACTGCATCAGTGCAAGCCCACCGAATGATGCATATGATTGTGAGAGTTTTGCAATTAAAATATTTTTTCAGCATGCAATCAGTTCTCTAATAATAAACTGCACAAAATTTGAAATCCTGAAGATACCATTTAACTATCACTATGGCCCATATTTATGAGTGCAAATTTTTAAACACAGCATTTAATTGCTTTCAGTGTTTGAACTCTTAAACTTGAGGGAGTTCACTGTATGTGTATTTCTAAAACTAATAAGCATAAATTATATGACAAAGTTAGAATCAGAGGTTGTGTCTCTTGGCCATTACAAATGAAGGCAGATGTAGACAAACACCTGTTCAAGTTATCTTTCCCTTCATTTTGGCAGTCATCCTATTTTGCTTAAAAAATTCTGTCCAAGACCTGCATTTTGTTGAGGTAATAATTGTTTATTGTTGTCCTTAATTTAAAGTGGTCACCTTCCTTGGTTTTCTTCTAGAGCAGTTTTTATTTTTGTTTTTAATAAATACAAGTAAATTAATTTTAAAAATCAAAGACTAAATTTTATTTCTGTAATCATTGCATTTTATATGAAAATAAAGAAAACTACTGATTAATGTTAATTTGAAAATAATCAGTCATTTGTAACAATGGCATTATAAACTAAATAGAAGAAAAGTAAGAAGAGTTTGAGAGTATTTGCAATACTTATCCAGTCCAATTACAAAATCAAAAATATATAAATACCTAAAAATTGGTATGATAAATGCTAAAAAATTCAAGAAAATATGCAAAAGTTAAAAAGAAAAGCTTACAACAGAACAAACATAAATGGTTAAAAATATATGAAAAGGTAATCTAACTCATGAGAAATAGGAATACAAAACTGAATTAGCAATTAAATATAGTTTTAGCCTCAAATTTTAAAAACAGATTGATAATATCTAGTATTTAGTGGTATATTGGGAAACATACATTTTAACTTTCAAATCACCAACATAAAAGGATTTGTAATACTCAATATTGGTCAATTTTGGGAAAATTGTTACTCTCATACTCTGCTGGGGAATATGTGTGGTATAATCTCTTTGCTGGCAATTTGGCAGTTTCCACTAAAACTTAAAAATGGGCAAAAATTTTAACCCCTTAGTTTCATAGTATAAGGAAATGGTGGTATTTCTGTGTAATGAGATACATACAAAAAAAGTTCATTGCAGCATTATTTTATGAACAAATTGTGGGTATAATCAAAAAGTTCATCAAAATGTTTACAGTTAAACAAATGCTAGGATGTAGTTCTTTTTAATGAAATCAATCTAAATATACCAATATGGAAAGATTATCCACATATATATTAAGGGTTAAATGAAAAATGAGAATTGTATACACCAGCTCCTCACATATCAACATAGTTATGTTCCAAAGACCAGGTTGTGATGCAAAAGTCAGCACTGGTGAAAATAGATTGTTATATCAGATCATAAAACGCAGGATTACAATATCATTACATAACTGCCAAATTTCAACATCCCATAACTGCCAAACCACTGAGAATCATGGCCCAGTCAAGTTGACACATAAACTTAACTATCACAGCCAATTTGTTACTCTCATCTAGTACCTCAGCATTAACAACAAATATGTTGTTAACATGTAAAATAGTCTGATAGAAGATATTTTCACAATTGTCATAAATGTGAAATTGTGGATAACAAGATACTCAATAAGTAAGGAGTAGGTGTATAAAATACGTTACTATCTACTTAATCCATGTGTCTATGTATCTATCTATTTGTCTATTTTTATATCATCT
>NW_006921810.1:5318682-5324825 GCF_000298275.1 Orycteropus afer afer | reverse complement strand
TTCATATATTTGCTACATAATATTTTTAATGGAGGAAAATAAAAGGAAGGTACTTGTTAAGTGTATTAAACTAAGCATAACATTTTTTTTTTCTAAGAAGAGAAGTTTTAGGATGACACAGAAAAGTCACATCATGAAATTCACTCTAAATGTGGTTGTTTCTTTTTTTTTTTAAGAAAAAGGAAATATATTTAGATTCGTTTTTTTTTCTTATCCCTTAAGGTATTGTTACTTTTTAAATAATATGTGACAAAATGAAAGGATGCAGGAAGTTTGCATCTAACAGTCTTTAGCCCTTTCTCAGCTGTACCTGAATTCAGTGATCCAGTGTTTCTGCCTTGTTACATTCACTATTCTCAGCTCAGCAGGGTTATTTGGAGAACATATCAAGGAAGAAGATACATTTTAGTTTTAAGTTTAACACACCAATATCCTTTTTGTAAGTAGGAGTTCTCTAAAGTGGTAACTTCCAAACCTGTCAAAATAAAATGAATTTTATGGAGAAGTCTTTAACATGGAGCTTTCTGGAAATTGTTGGGCAATCTATTTCCATAGTGATATTGCCTCAGAAACCCAAGGAGGGGTGGCTATGAATCGAAACCAACTTGACAGCAGTGAGTTTGGCTTGTTTTTGATCTTGATTCAGTAAGTCTATGGTCACCCTAGGCAATAAATATGAATACATATTTATTTAATTATATTCATATGTAAGTATATATGTATGTATGTATCTATATTTTTAGCACTATGTCTGGAAAATGAAAGGTGCATATACTTAATAGCTCTCAGGTAATTTTGGATCATTTGAGGGTCATTACAATGTCTTTTGGGAACATTGAACATAGTGTGTGGACCACCTTGTACCATTTCACCACTAAAGCATCAGCATACCACTTCCTAAGAGGAAATTTCAGAATGCTATATTGTGCTCATGAGGAACTTGTATATAGACCAAGAGGCAGTCATTCAAACAGAGCAAGGGGATACTGCCTGGTTTAAAATCAAGAAAGGTGTGTATCAAAGTTGTGTATTTTCACCATCCTTATTCAGTCTGTATGTTGAGCAGGTAATCCAAGAAGTTGGAGTATATGAAGAACATGGCATCAACTTTGGCAAATAACAAATTGCAATCATTGTCAAGAAACAAAATGTGCATGAACTGCTGAATGGAAAACAAATTTGCTCTGTAAACTTTCACTTAAATCACAATTAAAAAAAAAAAAAATCTCACAACTGGACCAATAAGCAAAATCTATAATAAATGGAGAAAAGATTGAAGTTGTCAAGAAAATATATAAAGCAAGATCGGCTGAATGAAGTGTCACCATTTAAGCACAGAAGCATCAGAGATGGTTAAGGAGAAAACAACTTCACGGAATCCAAACAGTGATAAAGACACAGTGTAGGCAGACAGGAAGGAACTCAAGGTGAGGGGAAGATGTGTGGGAGTTTGTGAGGAATGTGCAGGGAAGTGGGTCAGACTTAGAGTGGCATATGCAGCCATGGAGCGAGGAGGGAGCCAGAGAAATGGAATGACATAACTCACCACTGGTAGATGCTAAAGGAGCTCTGGTGGCACAAGAAGGCATTTGGCTGCTAACCAGAAGGTCAGCCATTCAAACTCACCAGCTGCTTCACAGGATAAAGATGAGACAATCTACATCCATAAAGTTTTACAAACTAGGAATCAGTGGGGATTGCTGTGAGTCAGAATTCACTTGGCAGTGTTTTTTTTGGGGGGGTGGGGGTGGGGGGAGGTTAATAGACACTTGTCATTTGGGCTAAGCACCTATGTGAGGGGAAAAGCCTGTGTTGGATCAGTTGGAGAAGGCAGGCTCAGGATGAAATCTTGCGTGTTTGAATCTGGGCAAGAGCTGGATAAGCTATTTTATATGCCCAGAAAGGTGTCAGACTCCAGTGAATTACAAGTAGAGAACTATACTCTCTGATCTAGCAAACACACATTTCCTGCACCAAACATATACTTTCCCTGAGCCTAGAGGTACATACTCTTTCTGTCCTTACTAATCCCAGTGGCTAGAGAAGCCCTGCATTCAAGCCCACAGATCCCTGGCCACCTCCATGACAGACCAACCATCTGCAACAGCTCACCTCCCGGATACAGAATCAGAGTCTGAAGCTCTTCCACCCAGTTCCAGAAGCACTCACCAATCTTTTTCACAATGAATACAAGAAGCACACTTCTGCAGCCTCTTCTCTCAGAGGTACCAGGCACCTTTCACCTCTGTGAAGGGGACAGCCTCACTGGGAAGGCCAGAGAACATAATCTCACAGTAGTCCCTCACTAAAGTATGGGCAGGAGTTGCATAAACAGCTGCATATGTCCAAAATGGTGTTAGATCCAGCCCAGTGAATTGCAGCTGGTGAGCTACCCTTTTTACCCCAAAAATCACAGCTTCCCTATGGATAGGGACAAAACCTCTCCCACCACCAACAATCTGGTGGTAAGGGCAGTCCCACCCAGATCCCCAGATAACCTCTTCTACAACTGAGTCCTACCAGAAATGCCCCTATCCCCCACCCCAAATATACAGATCAAGGGGCTTCAAATCTCCATTCCCCCACTTGGGCTACTGGCTAATATTTCTCATAATGAGCACACTAGGTACTGCAGCCTTCTCTCTTGGAGAAGTCCACTCATGCCAGACTACATTAACCTCTGTGAGCACACACCTCAGTGGGTCAGTGACTTGGACTACAACTGCTCCCATGTTTGCCCATTGACCATAACTATAAAATTCCCTCTTCCAAAGTTTCCTTATTTTACTCTAATTTTCTCAATTTCCTCCTTTCCTTTCTCTCAATTTTCCTTCCTTTTTTTTCTGTGAATTTCTCCCTCTTCATCATATTCCTCTTTTATTTTTACCAATCTTTTTTGTGTGTATCATGCTTTTCTTTTTTTTTTCTTTTTTCCTATTATTTTTGTTCTATATTTTTTTTTTTTTTTTTTGTTATTCCTGCCCCATCCAAAGGGAGAAACACATTAACTCTCAACTAATCAGCCATATCTTCTGCATTGATCATCTCACCCAATGGATGAGTACCAGCACCAGCTCCTGTACCACTGGATCAATGACAGATGGTGGACTTCTCATCTCAACCAGAGCTCCTCTTCATAACAAAGATCTTCACCCTCATTCCCATCAGTTATTCCACCAACTTGGAGATAGCTGGGGGCTACCCCAATGCTGCTAAGTTAGCAACCAAGGAAACACACCTGCACACTCATCTAGATATATTGAATCAAAACAAAATAAATAATAATAAAAAGAAAAAACAGAGTGAAACAAACCAAAACTTAACCAACAAATAAAAACAATTTCAAAAGGTCTCAGAGACAATAGATAACTTCAATTCCAACAAAGAAATAGGATAAGATAGTGGAAACTAGTGACCATAATAAAGAACCAGGAAAACTTTCTAGGGAAGAACAAGTAATAAAAACTATCTGATAAGGAATTAAAAAGGCCACTCAACCACTCATCTGTCAGTTTGGGGAGGTTTATGTGTTGCTGTGAGGTTAGAGGCTATGCCACTTGTAGAACTTCCAGACTAAGAGAAACTCAGCAGAAAAAAGGGGCCATCCACTTCTCAAAGAATTGGCCAGTGAAAACCTTATGAATAGCAGTGAAACACTGATATATTACTGAAAAACTTTATGAAGAGACCTGAAACATTGTCTGATATAGTGCCAGAAAATGGGCCCCTCGGGTCTTAAGACACTTAAACTATGACTGGAGAAATGCTACCCCCTTAAAGTAGAAAAACTCTCTGCTGCCAACTCAGATCTAACTCATAGACACCCCTCCCTGGGTTTCCAAGGCAGTATCCCTGCGGAAGTAGATTGCCCAATCTTCCTTCCAAGGAGTAGCTGGCGGGTTTGAACTGCCAGCCTTCTATTTAACAGTCAAATGCCTAAGGCACTTCATCACCAGAGCTCCCCCTCAAAGCAGAGTCAGTCTTAATGGTGTGAATGAAGTAAAGCTTTTGGGACCTCCATTTGCTGATGGGGCATGACTTAAAATAGGAAGAAAGAGTTACAAACATCCATTAATAATCAGAACATGGAATGTATGAAGTAAGAATGCAGGAAAATGGCAAGTTATCAAAAACTAAATGCAATGCACAAAGATCCATATCTTAGGCATTTGTGAGTTGAAATGGACTGATATTGGCTATTTTGAATAAGGCAATCATGTACTCTAGTGTGCTGGGAATGACAAATTGAAGAGGAATGGCATCATATTCATCATTACAAAGAATGTTTCAAGATCTATCCTGAAGTATGCTGCTGTCAGTGATAGAAAATCCATACATCTATGAGGAAGACCAGATAATACTATAATTATTCAAATTTATTCACAACCACTAAAGCCAAGGATGTTTTACAAACTTCTACTGTCTGAAATTGACCAAACATGCAATAAAGATGTATTGATTATAACTGGTAGTTAGAATGAGGGTGGTGGAAACATAGAAGAATTACCAGTAGTTGGAAAACATGGCAATGGTGATAGAAATGCCACTGTAGAGAACATGATAGAATTTTGCAAAACCAATGACTTATGCATTGCAAATATCTTTTTTTCAACAACATAAATAGTGGCTATACACATAGAACTCACCAGATGGAGTAGACAGGAATAACATTGCCTACTCACGTGGAATGGATGATGGAGAAGCTCAATACCTTCAGCCAAAACAAGGGCAGGACCTGATGGTGGAAGAAGACCATCAATTGCTCATATTTAAATTCAAATTGAAGTTGAGGACAATTAAATAAATCCAGGAGAGCCAAAATATGACCTTGATTATATGCCACCTGAATTTAAAGACCATTTGAAGAATAGATTTGATGCATATTACACAAATGACCAAAAATTAAACAAGTTGTAGGATGATAAAAAGAATATCTTACATGAAGGAACCAAAAGGTCATTAAAAAGACAGGAAAGGAAGAAAAGACCAAAATAAATATCAGAAGAGACTCAGAAACTTGTTCTTGAAAGGAGAATAGGTAAAGCAAAAGGAAAAAAATGACAAATTAAAGAGTTGAGAAGACTATTTCAAAGAGAAGCTCAGGAAGACAAAATCAATTATTATAATGAAATGTCCAAAGAACTAGAGTTAGAGAATCAAAAGGGAAGAACATGTACAGCATTTCTCAAGGTAAAAGAACTGAAGGAAGAATTTAAGGCTTGAGTCACAGTATTCAATGATTCTATGGGCAAATTTTTTTATGATCCAGGAAGCAGCAAAAGAAGATGCACAGAATTCACAGAGTTACTGTAAAAGAAAGAATTGATCGATGTTCAACACTTTAAGAAGGTGACATACAATCAAAAACCAATGGTATTGAAAGAAGGAGTTGAAGCTGCACTGAATGTATTAGCAAAAAACTGGGCACCTAGAATTGTTGGAATACCCATAAAGATGTTTCAACAAATAGATGCTATACTGGAGTCACTTACTTGTATATGCTAAGAAGTTTGGAAGACAGCTACCTGGCTAACTGACTAGAAGAGAACCATATTTTTACCCATTCCAAAGGAAGGTTATCTGGGGGAATTATGGAATAATATCATTAATATCACATGCATGTAACATTTTGCTGAATATAATTCAAAAACTGTTGCAGCTGTATATTGACAGGGAACTGCCTAAAATGCAAGCTGGATTCAGAAGAGGATGTGCAACAAGGAATATCATTGCTGATGGTAGATAGATCTTGGCTGAAAGCAAAGAATACCAGAAAGATGTTTACTTATGTCTCATTGATTATGCAAAAGCATTCAATTGTGGGACTTTCAGTAAGATGGTGCAATAGGCAGATAAGCTACACAGACCCTGTTCAACAAAGAAAATAACAACCAATTAACAGAGATACAGAAGATAATCCTGGAGCCAGAGTTTTGAAATGAAGTGTACAGAAGTAGGAGCAGTCAGCCACAGGGGTCCAGGTGAACTGCTGACCTGAAAACCAAAAGAGAAGAACACGCTCAGCATTTCTCAAGTTGAAAGAACTGAAGAAAAAATGTAAGCCTTGAGTTGCAATATTGAGAGATTCTATGGGCAAAATATTGAATGATGCATGAAACATCAAGAGAAGATATCAGGAATAC
>NW_006921810.1:5313313-5317859 GCF_000298275.1 Orycteropus afer afer | reverse complement strand
GTCTCAATATAAAGAAAACAAAAATCCTCACAACTGGACCAATGAGCAGCATCACAATAAATGGAGAGAAGTTTGAGATTGCCAAAGAATTCACATTGCTTGGTTCTACAATCAATGTCAATGGAAGCAACAGTCAGGACATTAGAAGACGTGTAACACTGGGAAGGTCAACCGCGAAGGAACTGTTTCAAGTGCTGAGGAGCAAGGATGTCTCCTTGAGGACTAAGGTGCACCTGACACAAGCCATGCTATTTCTAATATGCATGTGAGAGCTAGACAATAAATAAGGTAGACTGAAGAAGAGTTGATGCTTTTGAGATGTGGTCCTGTTGAAGAACACTGAAAGTACTATGGACTGCTAAAAGAACTAACTGATCTGTCCTGGAGGAAGTGCACTAGAAATGCTTCTTGGAAGTAAGAATGGCCAGACTTCTTCTCACCTATTTTGCTCATATTGTCAGAAGGGACCATTCCTTAGAGAAGGATATCATGCCTGGTAGGATGGAGGGTTGACGAAAGAGATGGAGGCCTTCAATGAGATGGATTGACATGGTGGCTGCGATGATGGGCTCAAGTATAGCATGGATCATGGAGCTGGCACGGAATCAGGCAGTGTTTCATTCTGATGTGCATGGGGTCGCTATGAGTCAGAAACAACTCAATAGCACCTAACAACAACAACATAAAAAAGTGGATTTGGCTCGAACTAGTGGGAAAACCTCAATGAAAACAGTGAGTACAGAGATGGTCAGAGCAGTGGACTATCAGCTACTCTGATAGGACCAACAGCCTGAATATTTCCAAGTGGTGTTGGGAACTGAGAATTGACCTAAAGACCAGCCCTGGTGGCCAAGGGCTGCAGGGACAACTGTGCTGCTGGCCTATGACTGGGAAAGGCAACAGCAAGGAGGGAGACAACCTGAGTTGTGGACTTTCTACTGTCCGGGGAGGGTAGCCATTTTGATTGTTTATAATCAGTGGCCATTTTGGATATTTAAAGTGACCAAGGGTGCAGCCATTTTGAATATATACAGTGTTCATTTTGGATAGTTAAAGTGACTGAGCATACAGCCTTTTTTAATGTTTACAAGTGGTGACCATTTTGTATATTTAAAGTGACCCAAGGCACTGTCATTTTGAATGTTTACAAGCAGTGGCCATAATAGATTTTAAAGTGACAGCATTCTCATTCGGATACCAGAGACCTAAGAATAGGCTCTGTTTGCCAAGGTTGACAGGGACATATGGGAGTCTGACAATGGGAAAGGAGACAGGTGATGAGTGTATAAGTGCTGCCAACTAGTGCATACAGGAGCATAGTACCCCGCTTATGTAGATATCATCCAAACAAAACAAAGAAAACAAAAATTGTGGGCAAGTCACTGCAACATACAATCACCAATTAAATATAAACACAAAAACCTCACAATGCCTAGGAGACAACAGAGCATCACAGTCCACACAATGAAAGCAAGTTAAAGCAGGAGAAACAAGGAACCAGGCTAGAGACACAAAACACATCCCTGAGGCAGAAGCAGCATTGGAATTCCTTGATATGGAATTAAAAAGAATTACATGTCCTTTGGACAGAGAACCAATGGCAGCAAACAACAACCAAACATTAATACACATGATGACATAACCCAGAAACCAACCCAGATATAGAAATATGTAAAGTAAATAAGCCTGCAAGATTGTAAACAAGGAACCAAAGACATCAATTGACAAATGAGGACAACTACAAACCAAAAAGAGGGAAAAAAGTGTGCAGTTACAGAACTCCTAAATAGTAGGGAAGTCAAGAAAACTGCAAGATAGAATGGACTGTTCTAAATTTGGGAAGAAAATAATAAATCACAGAGAAAAATGATAAACCTTCGCATCAAAGTGAAAAAGAGGACCGGACCAGCACAAATATTTATTGTCGCTGTTGTTATGGGCCGTCGAGTCGGACCTGACTCATAGTGACCCCTCCTTGTATTTCCAAGGCAGTATCACTATGGAAATAAATTGTTCCATCTTCATTCTGAGGAGTGGCTGGTGGGTTTGAACCACTAGCCTTCTGGTTAGCAGTCAAGTCCCTTAGGCACTATGCTACCAGAGCTCCTGCACAAATATTTAGCAAATACTAAAACAATAGCAACGAAGGAAGTGACAACATGATTCATAAACAAAACAAGTTCAGCACAGAAAATTATACGGAACAAAGAAATCAGGAGTACCACGAGAAAGCATATGACAAAATGACAGCAACAAATTCATATTTGTTGATAATTAAATATCTGATAAGGGACACATCTCTAAAATTTATAGAAAACTCCAACATCTCAACAACAAAAATATTAACAATCCAATTAAAAGATGGACAGATGACCTGAATAGACACTTCACCAAAGAGGTTATTCTGGTGGCCAGCAAATACATGAAAAAATTCTCACGATCATTAGCCATCATAGAGATGCAAATCAAAACAACGATATATCATCTCACCCCAGCACTAATGGCAAAGTTCAAGAAGACAGAAAGGAGCAAATGCTGGTAAGAATGTGGAGAGACTGTGACTATTTTACACTGCTGGTGGGACTTTCACATGACACAATCACTGTGGAAAACAGTATGGCTATTCCTTAAGAAGCTGGAATTAGAAATACCATTTGACCCAGTAATCTCACTCCAAAAACCAAACCAAACTCACTGCTGTCGAGTCAAACCCAACTCATAGAGAACCCTCCTTGGGTTTCCGAGGGTATATCTATCACTACAGAAGTAGATTGCACAACCTTCCTTCTGAGGAGTGTCTGGTGGGTTTGAACTGCCAGCCTTCTGGTTAGCAGTCAAATGCCTTAGACAGTATGCTACCAGAGCTTTCAGAAATCTCATTACTAGGTATATCGTCATAGTCATCGTTATGTGCCGCCAAGTCGGACTCGACTCAAAGTGAACCCTCCTTGGATTTCTGAGGCAGTATCACTATGGAAGTAGATTGCCTAACCTTCCTTCTGAAGAGTGGCTGGTGAGTTTGAACCTCCAGCCTCTGGTTAGCAATCAAGTGCCTTAAGCATTACACTATATATATTCTAAATAAATGAGAGCCAGGACAAGAACAGATATATGCATACCCATGTTCATCACAGCACTATTTATGATAGCAAAAAGTTTGAAACAACTTACATGACCATCAACAGAGGAATAGATAATCAAACTATGGTTCATGCACACAATGGAATACTATGCAACACTAAAGAATAACATAGAATCTGCAAAACATTGTATAACATGGATGAACTTGGACAACATTATGCTGAGTGAAATAAGTCAATGACAGAAGAACAACTATAGTATTAGTTTATTATTTTCAAAAGTCAAGGAAAGGTTTTATATGGAAGGAAGCTTTCTTTGTTGGTTACTAGGAATGGGAGGGAAGGGAACAGAACACTTTAAAAAAAATGCATTGACCCGTGTCACTTTAGTTTTGTGTATTTCACTGTACATAAATTACATTTCAATAAAATGCATTTTTTAAAAAAACATTTGATTGTGTAGTTCAGAACAAATTTTAGATAACATTGAGAAGAATGGGAATTCCAGAATATGTAATTGTACTCATGAGGAACTTGTACATAGGCCAGGAAGCTGTCATTTGAGCAGAATAAGGGGATACTGCATGGTTTCAATTTAGCGTGTGTGTCAGAGTTGTATCCCTTCACCATTCTTACTCAATCTGCATGCTGTGCCAATAATCCAAGAACCTGAATTATATGAAGAAGAATGTGGCATCAGGATTGGAGTAAGACTCATCTACAACCTGAATACAACACAAGCTTGCTTGCTGAAAGTGAAGATGACTTGAAGCACTTACTGATAAAGATTAAAGACCACAGTAAGCAGTATGAATTACACCTCAACATAAAGATAATGAAAATCCTCATAACAGGACCAATAAGCAGCATCACAATAAATGTATAAAAGATTGAAGTTGACAAAGATTTCACATTACTTGGATCCAAAATCAACCTCCATAAAGCACCAGTCAAAAAATTAGACATCATATTGCACTGGGTAAATGCTGCAAAAAATATCTTTAAGATGATGAAGAGCAAAGATGTCACTTTGAAGACTAAAGTGCACCTCACCCAAGCCATGGTGTTTTCAATCACATCACATGTATGTGAAAGCTGGACAATAAGTAAGGAAGACCAAAAGAGAGTTGATGCTTTTGAGTTGAGGTGTTGGCAAAGAATGCTGAAAGTACCATGGACTGACAGAAGAACAAACAAATCAGTCCTGGAAGTGCAGCCAGAATGCGCTTTGCAAGCAAAAATAGTCAGATTTCATCACACTTACTTTGGTCATGTTGTCAGAAGGGACAATTCTCTGGAGAAGGATATCATGCTTTGTAAAGTGGATGGTCATCAAAAAAGAGGAAGATCCTCAATGGGATGGATTGACACAGTAGGTGCAACAATGGGCTCAAGTATAGCAAGGATTGTGAAGATAGCAAATAACCTGGCAGTGCTTCATGGATTGCTGTGAGTCAAAGCCAACT
>NW_006921810.1:5305244-5309829 GCF_000298275.1 Orycteropus afer afer | reverse complement strand
AAAAAAAAAAAAAAAAAATGAATGGAAAAAAAAAAAAGTTTACTACAGGCCACCTAAAAAGAAAATACCAACATCACAAAAAAATCATGAAAGAATGACATCAATAAATTCCTATTTATCTGTAATTACACTGAATATTAATGGATTAAATATACCAGTCAAGAGGAAAAGAGTGTCAGAACGGATAAGAAAACAAGACACATCAATATGTTGCCTACAAGAGTCCCACTTTAGATACAAAGATAAAATAAATTAGAAATCAAGGGGAAAAAATCAAGCTAATTGCAACCAAAAAAGAGCAGGAATAGCAATATTAATTTTGGACAAAATATTCTACAAGGTGAAAATGAACATAAGGGATAAAACCAAAATTTCATTGCTATCAAGTCCGTTCTGACTCATAGTGACATCTATTGGGTTTGCTAGGCTGTAAATCTTTACAGAAGCAGACTTCCTCATCTTTCTTCCACAGAGCTGCTAGAGGGTTCTAAAAACCCATCTTTTTTTGTTAGCAGCCAAATGTTTTAACTACTGAATCGCCAGAGCTCTTTTATAAGGGACAAGGAAGGGAATTGTATGATGATAAAATGTCAATCAATCAAGAGGACATAACCCTAATAAATATCTACACACCCAATGAAAGAACTCCAAAATGCATAAAGCAAACATTAGCTGAATTGAAAGGAGTGGGAGATAAATCTGTAATACTAGTATGAGACCTTAATATACCACTGTTGATGAAGGACAGAACAATTAGGAAAAAACTCAACAATGATACAGAAGTTGTTGACAAATCTATCAACCAATTTGACCTCATAGGCATATACAGAACACTCCACCTAACAAAAATATAATATCTAAGATAAGAGTAGAAATTAATGAAGAATAAAACAGAAAAATGCTAGAAAAAAAATCAATAAGACTAGAAGCTGGTTCTTCTAAAAGATTAAGAGTATTGAGAAATCACTGTCAAATTTAACTAAAAAAAGCAAGAGAAGATGCAAATAATAAAAGAAAAATAGTAAATGAAATGGGTGACCTCACAACAGAACCAATGGAAATAAAAAGAATAATAACAAAATACCATAAAAAACTGCATTCTAACATAGTCAAACATCATGAAGAAATACACAAATTTCTAGAAACTCAGGACCTACTTAAACTAAAATAGACCAAAGGAAAAAATATGAAGAATAGAAGAAATTGAGCAGGTCCAAAAAATCTTTTCCACAAAAAAGTCCTGACCCAGATGACATCACTGGAAAACTCTATCAAATGTTCAGAGAAGAGCTGACACCTATCCTACTCAAACTGTTCTAGAGTATAGAAACTGATGGAATACGTATAAATGCAGTCTATGAAGCAAGCCTACCCCTGATACTAACAACAGTCAAACATCACTAAAAAGGAAAACTACAGACCAATATCCCTCAGGAATCTCAAAAAACTCTTTAACAAAATCCACACCAACAGAATCCAACACTGTATCAAGAAAATAAATAATAAACCATAACCGAAATTCAGACTCATAGCGACTCTGCTTTGGGTTTCTGAGGCTCTGGAGGCATAGTGCCTAAGGCTTTTGACTGCTAACCAGAAGACTCGTGGTTCAAACCCACCAGCCACTCCTTGGAAGGAAGATTGAGCAATCTACTTCTGCACTAGTACTGCCTCAGAAACCCAAGGATGGGTGCTGTGAGTCAGGTTTGATGCCATGGCAGTGAGTTTTTTTTTTTTTTTTCTATGCAAGCAGATTGCCCAGTCTTCTTTCTGAGGAGTGGCTGCATTTGAACCAGCAGCCATCTGGTTAGCAGTCAAAAGCCTTAGGCACTATGCTACCAGAGCTCAAGTCAAGGAAATGTTTATATACCAAAGGAAGTTCTCTTTTTTGGTTACCAGGGATGGGAAGGAAGGAGAGGGAACATTGCTGGGTAGTTAAGAGACATGTTGATTGAGGTGAAGGTAAAGACAGTATAATAAAAGTGTGTGACCAGCAGAATATCACTAAGGAAAAGAAAGATATGGAGAGGTACATAAGAGGTACAGACAGCAAGGGTAATTACTGTTACCTACATATACTATAGGAGTTCTGGTAGCATAGTTCCTAAGGCATTTGACTGCTAACCAGAAGGCTGGTGGTTCAAACTCACCAGCCATTCCTTGGAAAGAAGGTTGGGCAATCCTATTTTCGTAGTGATACTGCCTCGGAAACCCAAGAAGGGGTCGCTATGAGTCGGGGCCAACTCGATGGTACACAACAACAACAACACATATATACTACATCTTCAGTAATAACAAAGACTAATCTGGGTGAATACCTAGGCAAGGTGACCAGGTATGGGTAGGTGAACAGGAATATTTTCATGACCATATATAGGTTTGGCAGATGATATTCCTACATATGTACTTGTATGTGCTATAAACATTTCCATACATAGTATAGAGCTAACCAAGCACAAGGTTAGGATGTCTTCTTAGCCACAACCAAGTACCTTGATCGAGGGAGTCAGTGAGCCTGCAAGACCATGGTGGGAATATAGCTCAATTGACATAACATAGTATAAAAAAACAATTTTCTAATCCTAATTTGGTGAATAGAACCTGGAGTCTTTAAAGTGTGCAAGTAGCCATCTAAGATGCAACTATTGGTTTTTCCTCATCTGGAGCAAAAAACAGTGAAGAAAATCAAAGACACACAGAAACAATTAGTCCAAGGGACTAACAGACCATGGGGACAACCTATACAATCCTGAGATGAGAATAGATGATGGCTGGTTGATTACCAATGTCAACCACTAGAAAAGGGACAAAAATTGGAGATCCTGGATAGAGCAGAAATAAAACTGTGAAACAAAATTTAAAAACATAAAAAAAAAAAAAAAAAAAAAAAAAAAAAGAATAGGGACTGGTGAAACACCTGAGACTATGGCCTCTAGTTACCTTTGTGTCCTGGAGTTAAACTCATTCTCATGCATTAACTCTCAGCAAACAATAGACAGGCCTATGAGCTGAGCAATTACATCAGGAAGATGCACTCCTTAGAATAATCAACCATGGGAGATCAGAAGGGTAGCATATGTGCAGGGAGAAATTTAGGGAGGTAGGAATGCATACGTAAGAAGAACACAGGGAAAGAGTAACCACAGGGAGGAGGTGGGAAAAGAGCTGTTACATTCAGTGTCACAGAACAAAGTATGTATGAACTGTTGAATGGAAAATGAATCTTCTGTGTAAAATTTCACCCAAATAACAATAAAAAGAAAATAATAGAATCTTCTTCATTTTCAGCAAGCAAGATTGTGTCATCTGCATATCACGGGTTGTTAATGAGTCTATCTCCAATCCTGATGCTGTGTTCTTCCTCATGTACTCTGGGTTTTCAGATTATTTGCTTAGTATACAGACTGAATAAATATAGTGAAAGGATACAACCCTGAAACACAGCTTTTATGATTTTAAATTATGCAGAATCCCCTTGTTATTCTTGAATGAGTGCCTCATGGTCTATGTGCAGCTTTCACATGAGCACAATTAAAAGTTCTGGAATCCCAATTTGTGATAATGGTATCTCCATAATTTGTTATGATCTACATAGTTGAATGCTTTTGCACAGTCTTAAACATGGGTAAACATATTTCTGATATTCTGTGCTTTCAGTAAAATTCTAATATTAGCAATGTTATACTTAGTTCCAGATCCTAGTCTGAATTTGGTTGAATTTCTGTTAATACATTGCTACAAGTGCTTTTGAATTATCTGAAGCATAGTTTTGCTTGCATGTGATATTAATGATGTTGTTCAATAATTTCCACATTCTGTTGAATCACCTTTCCTCAGAATGGGCATGCATATGGTTGCCCAGGTAGCTGTCTTCTAAATTTCTTGGCATAGTTAAATGAACATTTCCAACTTACATCCATTTGTTGAAACATCACAATTGGTATTCCATCCATATCTGGAGTCTTGTTTTACACCTATGCCTTCAGTGAAGCTTGAACTTCTTCCTTCAACACTATTGGTTCTTGATCATATACTGCTTCCTGAAATGGTTGAACATCTACTAATTATTTTTGGTTCAGTGATTTTGTGTATTCCTTCCATCTTCTTTTGATGTTTCTTGTACTGTTCAATATTTTGCCCATAACCAAAAAAAAAAAAAACACCTCACTGCTGTCGAGTCTGATCCGACTCATAGTGACCCCTCCTTGTATTTCCAAGGCAGTATCACTACAGAAGTAGATTGCCCAATCTTCCTTCCAAAGAGTGCCTGGTGGGTAGAATCCTTCATATGGCATTTTGACTGTTGAATTTTTTCTTCAGTTCCTTCAGCTTGAGAAATTCAAACTATAATCTTTTTTTTTTTTTTTAACACAAAATCTTCACACATTTCATTATAATACTTTCTGCTCTTTTTTTAATGCAGTTTATTGAAATACAATTTATGTACAGTGAAATACACAAAACTCAAGTGACACAAAACTCAATGGGTTAATACATTTTTTTTTTTTTTTGGCAGTGTTCCCTCCTCTCCCCTCCCACCCCCGGTAACCAACAAAGAAAGTTTCCCTCCATATATAAACCTTTC
>NW_006921810.1:5298109-5298691 GCF_000298275.1 Orycteropus afer afer | reverse complement strand
TCCAGCAAATCTTGGACAATTTTCTCAGTGGTTTTGTTTTTCTCTTCCTGTTCTGGAATTCCAATGACATGTAAGTTGTTCCTTTTGATGGTATCTCACATGAACTTTAGGCTTTCTTCATTTTGCTTTGATTTTTTTTTTTTTTTCTGATTGATTCTTTTCCAAAGAAATATTCAGATATTTGTTTTCAATCTCATTAATTCTGTCTTCCATCACATCAATTCTTCTCCTTTGTCTTTCCAATGTGTTATCTATTTCTGATAATTTAGTATTAATCTTCTGTATTTCTATCTGTAGATTTAGAATCATTTTTAATTTTTCACTTATTTTGCCATTTTCTTCTTGTATTTTCTTCCAAAATTCTTCTAAGATTTTTTCTGTGTTTTCTTTGGTCTGTCTCTCAATCCTGTGAAGATACCTAAAGATAATTCTTTTGACTTCCTTATCAGAAATGTCCATTGCTCCTTCTTCCTCAGGGATATGTTCTGGATCTGCGTCCTGCTCACTTGTTTCTACCACTTTATCCTGCTTCTTTGTGTGGACTGTGATGGTCTGTTGTTTCCGAGGAATCATGGCATTGTT
>NW_006921810.1:5264693-5297128 GCF_000298275.1 Orycteropus afer afer | reverse complement strand
TCAGCCCACCTTTCTCTTCACCTTCTCCATTTGTTCCCCAGCCACCATGCACAGTCCTCCATGCAGTCCCTGCCTAGCAGGATGATTTTTAGGTTAATTTTTAGGTCCTACCACCACTTGGGAATCTCCAAGCTCTCTGTGCCATCAGGATCTCTCAGGAATGCTGCCAGACTGCAGCTCCAACTGTCTCCTTTTTTGGTCTTTTCACACAAATTCTTCTGCTAGTTGGGATTTAGTCCACTTCTATATCCTTCCCTTCAAGTCTCAGGGGTCCAGGATTACTTTCTGTGTCTGTGTTAATTGCTTTCCCTTTTCTTTGTTGAAGAGGGTCTCTGCAGTCTTTCTGCCTAGTCTGCCATCTTGCCGGAACTCCTCGAACACTTTATTTTCTTAAGTCATCTTTTGAAGTCTTCTGTTCAGATCTTTTACTACTCCATTTTTCTCTGTTCAATTTAGCAACTCTCCATTCAAGAGCAGATGTCAAAGCCTCTTCTGACATTCATTTTTTTTTTTTACTTTTTTCCCTCTTTTTAATGAATTTTTGTTTTCTTTCTGTATGATGTCTTTTATGCCATCTCACAACTCACAACTTTGCTTTCCAATCATGAGTGTTCAATGTGTAAAGTCTGTTCTTCAGAAGGTGAACTTCAGGGGCATACACTCAACTCAATTTCCCAAAACATTTCACTATCATCATCAGTATTATAATATTATCAAGAATTCCAGTGTTATACCATGTGACACTATGGTAACCTTAGAAATAAGGATGAAATTATACTGAAATTTACTAGTTTCAATTAACAACTAATCCAGTTCATCATCATTTCACATGATAAATATGTCTCCCAGAGTGATACTACTTAGATTGGAAGTTTTTACTTGACCTTCTTATGGTCCGAAACAAAGAATGATCTTGGTAGCATATAACTTGACTCTTTCAATGAATGTGGTATAACTGAGCTAAAAGACATTATCATTTCTTGCTCTAATTCTCTCTCTATGTACCAAGGTATTATTGGATTCCCCTCATTACATGATCCATTTTTATTATTCCTTTAGCTTCAGTTACTATTCTTCTTTCTCTTTATGTTTTATTTATCTTTACCTGACGTGTCCACTTTTGGAAATTATTGTGGTTTCAGCAAGTACACTAGTCCAGATAGCTGGCAGCATTATGAATTTTGTTAATGCCTCCATTTTAGTGCATATTAAGACATATAGGATATATTTCCAATGGAAGATGATTGGCTTAAGTAAGAATTTTATTTAACTAACCATTAGATAATTTATATGTTAAATAATTCTGCACAAGTTTGTCATAAGTTGTAAATAATTATAAATTAAAAAACTAAAAACTCACTGCTGTCATATCAGATCCGACTCATAGTGACTCCTCCTTGACTTTCCGAGGTGGTATCACTACAGAAGTAGATTGCTCAACCTTCCTTCTGAGTAGTGGCTGGTGTGTTTGATCCATCAGCCTTCTGGTTAGCAGTCAAATGCCTTAGGCGCTACAAAGTCAAATCAGTAAAGTAAATATGAAATATTATGTAATGAGTTTATGGAATAATTAATAATCTCTTTAAATCTATTGCTGGCCCACAGTGAATCCTCCAAATGCCATACAAATATGATTGTTTTGTTATAAAAATAGGCACACTTTGTAGGGTAGAATTAATTCTACCCAAAGGGTCTTTCCTTTGCCTTTGGTTACTAGAGGGGATCATATATCTATCATAGCACATATCATATTGAATTCTGAATTTTAATTCGGTTGCTCAACCAGATGAATTTTAAACTTCTTTGAGTAAAATAACATGACTTTTTATTCATTGTTGTACCTAACATTGTTGTTAGTGGGATTGCAAAAGCTGGAATTAAATAATTATTTTTTAAAATTACAGCTATAAAAATATGAAATGGAGTGTCTTGTAAGGTAATAAATGCCACTTTTCAAAAGTTGTTGAAACTGAAATTTTGAAATAATATAAGAAAACAAAACAAAACAAAGAAACCTCACAGCCATTGAGTCAGATCCAACCCATAGTGACCCCTCCTTGGGTTTCCGAGGCAGCATCACTACAGAAGTAGATTGCTCAACCTTCCTTCCAAGGAGTGGCTAGTCAGTTTGAACTGCCAGACTTCTGGTTAGCAGTCAAATGCCTTATGCATTATGCCACATAAACACATTGGGTTAAACAAACTATGTAATATTTTAAATCAATATTTCACAGCAATTCTCTATTAATTTATCATTATTATTTTTATTTTGCTTCTTGTAAATATTTTATAAAAATAAATTAATGTCAATGCCCCTATAAAGAAAACACAAATTTTAACCTGAGCTCCTTCTACTATTTTAGTTAATCTATTATTCAATCAATTTGAATAATTTTTTTCTTTCTTTTAGATAATATATATATATGTATAAATATGTATTAGCATTTAACTGGATGGATCATAAGAAATTATGGATAACATTGAGAAGAATTAGAAATTCCAGAACAGTTATTTTGCTCATGAGGAATCTGTTCATAGAACATGAGGCTGTCATTCGAATGGAACAAGGGAATACTACATCATTTAAAATCAGGAAGGATGTTCTTCAGGGTTGTATCCTTTCACCATACTTGTTCAATCTATATGCTGAACAAAAAAATACACAAAACTGAAATATATGAAAATGAATGCCATACCAGGATTGGAGGAAGGCTCATTAGCAACCTTCAATGTGCAGACAAAACAACCTTTCTTGCTGAAAGTGAAGATGACTTGAAGCACTTACTGATGAAGATTAAAGACTACAGTCTGCAGTATGGATTACACTTCAACATAAAGAAAACAAATGTCCTCACAACTAGACCAATAAGTAGCATCATGATAAATGGAGAAAAGACGGAAGTTGTCAAAGCCTCCATTTTACTTGGATCCACAAGCAACATCCAGGGAAGTAGCAGTCAAGAAATCAGAAGTCATTTTTGCATTGGGCAAATCTTCTGCAAAAGACCTCTTCAAGGTGTTGAAAAGCAAAGGTTTCACTTTGAAAACTATGGTGCACCTAACCCAAGCCATGGTATGTTCAACCTCTCATATGCATGTGAAAGCTACACAGTGAATAAGGAAGACCAAAGAAGAGTTGATACATTTGAGTTGTGCTGTTATCAAATAATACTGAAAATACCATGGATTTTCAGAAGAACTAACAAATCTGTCCTGAAAGAAGTGCAGTTGGAATGCTCCTTGGAAGTGAGAATGGCCAGACTTCATCTCATTTACTTTGGACATGTTGTCAGAAGAGACCAGTTTCTGGAGAAGAATATCATGGCTGGTAAAGTGGAGGGTCAGCAAAAAAGGGGAAGAACCTCAGCTAGACAGATTGACACAGTGGCTTCAAGGATGAGCTCAAATATTGAAAAAATAGTGATGTTGGTGAGTACTGGGAAGTATTTCTTCTGTTATACATAGAATCACTATGAGTCAGAGCTGACTCGACAGCACCTGACAACAGCATTAGCATTCTGCAATAAAAACTGTCATCATCTATCTAATTATTTTATGTCACACTGTAAAACATTTGTAATGAACTAGCCAGTCCATAAAAGCAGATGATAAATACCTATGGGATTTCATATATTAAGCCTAGATTCTAAAATATGTGTGAGGTATGCTCAAAGAAACTGAAAATGGGCAGAAGCAAGCTAGGAGAAAATAAGAGATGAATCTGAAAAGACTGACAAAGGACTTGACAGGAGCAGGTCTTAACACACAACTTTTAGCATTAATACCCTTGTGGAAGGTGCATAGCCCTCCGTAAGTGCAAATGCTGAATCTGTTGTTTATCACAGAACATAGGACTGAGTTTTGGAGAAGCATCGGTCAGAAGCTCTCCTGGGCCTGTTTTCAGAGGTGGGGGGAGAAATAAAGCCACACATAAAAATTACAGAGACTAGATTTTTTTTTTTTTTTTTTTCAGGAAAGAAGTGTAGCTCTGGATACAAAGAAGAAAGAGTTTTGGTGTTGAATAGCCTGAAAGTTTACTGTGGTATCTCCTTATTCCACACCATAACCTCCTGAAAATAGCCACATAATAAAAATCCAGCTCCTTAATTTAGCAGAAATAAAAACAAAATTGTACTGGGAGAAAATATTTGCAAAACAGATTCTAATAAAGTAATTAAACCCAAGATATACAAAGAATTCTTAAAAAAAAAAAAAAAATACTGTGATTTGTGTGAAAATTTACAGAGCAAGTGCAAGTGAGTTTTCCATACAGCAGTCTGTATATATTTTGTTTCATGACATTGACTACAATTACCCACAAAGTAACATCTTCTTTCCCACTTCCTCCTTTTGGTTACTACTCAACAGTAAGAAAACAAATAACCCAATTACAAAAGGGACAAAAGATCTGGGGGGTGGGGAACCTCACTAAAGGAGATATACAGATGAGAGATAAACATATAATAAGATACTCAACATCATATTTCACTAGTGAGTTAATATAAATGACAACAATAATGAGGTTGTTGTTGTCATTTATAATACAATAATAACAACAATCTATCTGTTGCTGTTGTTGTTATGTGCCGTGGAGTCAGACCCAACTCATAGCGACCCCTTCTTGGGTTTCCCAGGCAGTATCACTACGGAAGTAGATTGCTCAACCTTCCTTCCGAGGAGTGGCTGGTGGGTTTGAACTGCCAGCCTTCTGGTTAGCAGTCAAGTGCCTTAGCCACTATGCTACCAGAGCTCCCATCTACCTGTTAGAACGGCTAAAATCCAAAACACTGAAAACACCAAATTCTAGAAAGAAAGTGGAACAAAAGGAACTATAAATTATTGCTGGTGTCAATGCAAAAGTGTAGAGCCATTTTAGAAAACTGGCCATTTCTCAAAACTTAAACATCAAGAGCTCTGGTGGAATTGTGTCTAAGTTTCAAACCCACCAGCCACTCCTAGGAAGGAAGATCATTTAATCAAGCAATCTCATTTCTAAGCACTTAAAAAAGTAATTTCAAAATATACATGTATTCAAAAACTTGCATATGGATGTCCATAGCAGCTTTATTCATTATTGCCAGGAATTGGAAACAGCCCATATTCCCTTCATTGGGTGAATGGATAAACAAACTAAGGTACATCCACACAACAGAGTACTATTCAGAGATAGAAAGAATGATCTATCAAGCTATGACAGACAGGGAGAAACCTTAAATACCTAGGGCTAAGTGAAATAAGCCAATCTGAAAAAGCTACAGACTGTGATTGCAGTTATATGAGATGCTGGGAAATGCAAAAACAGACCTGGTTCAGCTGATATTAGTGAAAAAGAAAAGGTGAGAAAAGAAAACATATAGGAAAGAAAAAAAAAAAAAAATGACCTTACTTAACAGAAACATTCTTCCATGCAGTACTTTAAAATTTTGATTAAATATTTTACCATGAAAAAGAAAAGAAAATCCCAACGAAGCAACCATCTTTATGAAAGAAAACTGCCAATCCAAAAATTATGAATTTAGAATAGCAAGAGAAGAGAAATTGAAAATTCATCCAGTAGACATGAAAAAAAATAGAGAAATAAGACTTTTAATGTGGAATTAATGTTTGTCAGAGCCAAGGTTCCCAAAACAAAACAAAGTACTCATCCTGAAGCAAAAGATTATGGGCAAACATATAATTAGAGAATGCAGTTTCAGAGAGACAGAGGGAGAGAAAAGGGGAGCAAGGCAGGGAAGAATAGAGAACCAAGGAGAGGACTTTTTTGCCCAGACAAAGCATTACTTACTGCAGTTCTTGAAGCCTTTAAAGGCTTATGAAGGGATTTCTTCTCTGAAGGAAAGAGGAGGAAAAACATCTGCATATCTCTGTCTCCAAATACTCGAAGTATGCCCTATATGATGTCAGCTTCCCCATATCACTCTACCATGCTTCTTATTTGCACCACCAGGCTCGCCTAACAGCTTCTGGGGAAGTCAGTGTCTCATATAGCAGTGATGCATCCTCAGCTCTGTGCAAGTCAGTAAACTCCCTCCCGACCCACCTGTCACCTACAGACTTATGAGCTTGGTTGGGCATCCATGGGTTGTTTTATGCCTCAGTGACAGCAGGGAAGTCCTTGAGCTCAGTTGGGAGCCAAGTGAAGCAGGCATGAGGCTGCATATCATTGGAATTTTTTCTTGCTTGTGACAAGAAGAACTCTGGAACAGCCACCAGAGCAGGACATTTGGTCTGTAGACCCTGCAGCAGCAACAACCACCTAATTTCTTATTTATTGGAAGAGTAAGCTCTTGCTATGGGCCCTGTAGCCAGCATGCAAGCAACTTCACAGAGCCAGAATAGTGAATAAAGTGAGTAACAGAGTGTGATGTAGTATGACAGAATAGGATGCAGATACAGCATTCCCAGAAAATACAGATTTAGTGGAACTAGAAACAAATTAGAATGTAAGGAGGAAAGAGGTGGGAGGTAGGGTGAGTTTGCTGATACCTTCATTTTTGAAGAAAGGTGGGACTGTCTCTTAAAGCTGTCCAATCAAGTAATAAGGGTATTTGCGTGTTTAGCACACTAAATTTAAACACTGAGAAAGGTAGTATCATTGATCAAGTTTGGGTGGTAGAGGAGAGAGATGGAAAAAAGGGAATAATCTTTCATGTCAATAAAATGAATGAAATTAACTTGCTTAAGAGAAATTTCATGACAGGGTCCAGGTCACAAAATTATTAAGTAGCAGAATCAGGGAGGGAATTAAGATCTTTCAACAGTTAAGAAGAGCTGAAATAGTGCCTTGTAACACACTGTTTTGTAGTATTTAAAAAGCAGATGTTTGCCTTTGGAATACTCTGAGGTGTAAACCAGAGAATACATGAACGTGTGCATACACAAATAAGTGCGTGGTGAACTCATGCTAAAATGAGCTGATACCTGTTATAAAATAGCACACACAGCTTGTTTTATTATTTTAAATAAATTGTAAACTCATAAAGATAAAAAACCTGTCTCTAGTTTTCATTTTGCTTTGATTCAATTTGGGTTTCAGGCTTTTATTATGTCTTATTTATTTATTTATTTTAACTCCTGTTAACCTGTGTGTGCCAGAGTAGGAAAGAGGTCCATATGGTTTCGGTGGCTGATTTTTTGGGAAGTAAATATTTAGTCCTTTCTTTGAAGGCCCTCTGGGTAGCCTCAAAGTTCCAACTATTCATTTAGCAAGTGAGTGTGTTAAGTAGAACTGCCCTGCTGAAAACATGCAATTTGATTTTTCATTCTTGCTTCCAATATTTTATTAACCTATCAGTTAAAACAGCACATAACAACAACAACACAACATCAGTTAAAAGTATACCTGGTCACTTTATTTTTAACTTGAAATATTTTTTTGAATTTTTGTAAGTGAAACATTGAACAGGAAAACAAGTAACACAATCAAAATAATAGTCTTACAAATACACAGGACAGTCAAAGATAAATGGCTGAAGGATCAAGTGACAGGTCTCTTTTATTTGGCACTATTTACTCAGGCCCAGCCAAGAGGAGTCTGACAGACATTCTGCATCTGAAAAGTGTCAGCAGGTCGTCAAGCCAAATCCTGGCTTGAAGTTTTGTGGCTATTTGCAATACAGACTGGTTCCAAGGGTCACAGAGGCTGAGCTTAGCTTTTCATTTGATGCCAGGCTATAACAATAAATGTAAGAAAAGTTTACTGCACCCAGAAACCTTTATGAGCTGTGGTGCAACAGAAACTACTTGCCTAAACTGGAAGAGTGGCTGCATCAACAGAAACCATTTGGTATGACACAGCTAGATCTAAAGGTGAGAAAAAGCCAGTCTGTTAAGGCTGATTTTATTTTATTTTATTTTTTCCTAAAAACAGAATCCCAGCACATTTTTGTCTTCTAGCCATGCCTCAGTGGTTGTCAGAACCAGGAAAACAAGGTTTGTCAGGCTGATGGGTACACAGAAAAAATAACAACAAAGAGTGATAAAGTCGTGACCTATAGTTCCTGTAGTGGCCTGTGGTTCAAATAATGTGATTGCAGTGATGGCCTGCAAACACTGTGTTTTCCAAGGCTCAGGCCAGTGACTCTAAACCAACTGCCTCTGCCACTTGGCTGATGTCTGAAACAATTCAGGGCAGGGAGGGGCCAGAGATTGTTTCAGAAACACACTGCCAAGAGTCGAGGACATCTCCTTTCTGCTGTCACATAGCAGCCAGTTTCCAAAAATCATAGATATTAAAGAACTTTGAAATAGAAACTATTGATTCTGAAAGTCTTGTTGGAGGTTGGTGTAGAGACGTGAAGAAGACACCTCACCTCACAAAGACATATAGCTCTCAAATGACTATGCTTACATAATGTTTCAGACAAGGGAAGATATGTGGACAAATTGGTTCATTTACTTTTTTTTTTAACTCTGCAAACAGCAGGTTAGCAAAGCAGAATTTATCAGTGCCTCCAGAATCAGGTGTTCAAGCCTTGCATAGAGTCTTTGTGGCAGTTTAATTCAATCTTGCTCTCTATATTTTCAGTAGGTTTGATGACTGTGTAGACTGAAACTCGTTTATCTTCAATGATAGATAAACACTTGAGGATAAGGAATACATTTACACTGGTAGCAGATCATGAGGCAAGATAGATTGTCTTTTCAGGATGATCATTTTCTTTCTTTGAGGCACAGGATTATTTAGAACACCCATCTGTGAATGCTTCCCCACCTCTGCTCAGCATGTGTGCTGACACTGAATAGTGCTATTGTACCATGCTGTCTGTACACCTTAAACACATGTACCTCATAACAATTGAAACTCAGGATTAATCAGCTGACATTATAAATAATATTTGAAGATTAAAGAAAAATACTAGAAACCCACAGCAGAACTCCACAAAATTACCAGAAATCAGAGTTAACCCTACAGAGCTGGAATGAGTCCAGGCGGGATGAATAATTATACCACTCCAGCTTACAGTGTCTGAAATAGCAAGATAGTGTGGTGGTTCAAATGTAGACTTTGCTATCCAGCAAAGCACTCTTGTAGTTATTTCTTGGACACTTCTTGTGTGACAGTAGACAACCATAACATAACATAACAAAACATAACATAACATCAGAAGCTTCATGTACAAAAGGAATGAAAATCACACCAAAATCATGGAGCATTTATGAGGATTAAAAAAGATAATAGTTATGTGCTTAGTACAATGCCTAAATACCACAAGTACCTCAGAAATGTTTGTTGTAATATTATGATTTATTATACTGCTACTTTGAATAGGCTTTTTATTGCTTTCTGAAAATGTCTTCCTAATGTGCAGCTCTAGTATGGAAATGGTCAATCAGTGTTTGTTACTATAGAAAAATTTACTAGATTAAGAATGTAGAGTGATATTGAAGTGGGCAAAAAATTAAAAAAAAAAAAACAGATCTGAGCATGGTGCATTAATCAGAAAGCAGGCTGATGAGGGCATTCTCCCAGCTCAGTGGGAGCAAGAAGGCCTTGGGCACATACATGGTATACCTGGATTTATGAAGAAAGTACTTGAAAAGGAAAATAATAAATAACAGGGTCAAAAGCAAATTCATCCACTGCGTATTTTATTGGTTGCTTATACTTGACCTCTCCCACTATGTTTAATGGCAAAATAATAAATTCACTACAAAAACAAACTGCTCCCAAAAAAGAAAGAAAGAATAATTACCTTTTGGCCACACCTTAGAGCCTTCCATCCTGTGATTTGTCCATTAATGCATTCTGTAGTAGCATGAGCAAAAGAGACTTCTCCTGTTGTTATTCCTCCTCTATAAAATGCCGTGGCATTTTTTATATCACTTCAAATTTTCTAATTGAACATGGGATGTCTTTCTTTCAGATCATAGTATGCCTCTATGACTCTTAGTTTGCCCCTTGTTTCACGTGGAGAGATAATTCAGAGCCCATTCTGCTCTTGTGAAGCCCCATGAGATCAGATCAATGACAACACTTTTTTAACTATAAAACACAGCCCAAGTTCTGGGTCAGGGAAATCAGCTGGCCATCAAACCCCAGCCCTCTTCAAGAGCACAGTCTCAACACTACAGTAAAATCACCATAGTGTTAGACCCGAATACAAATCTACACTCTAAAACTTACTGATATGTGTGACCTTGGACAAGTTGCTTAAGATCTCTTTGTCCATAGTTCCATCACATTTAAAAATGACAGCAGCTATGTATATTTAGCAACATTTAAAACTTAAATCATTCAACTGGATTCTTAAATGCTATATATAAACCAAATGTGTGTATGTGAATGCATATCTACAGACACACACACACACATACAGATACACACATATATAACACATATATGTCTTTTGATGGCAGGGATGTCTGGAATCTAAATAATTACCCAGTCATCACAAGAGTGTTAAGAATAGATTTGAGTTTGTCTCCGCATGTAGTATATTTTTCAAAAATGTATTTGATTGAAAATGGGGAAAAAGGAGAAAGTGTACCTATAGTTAACTTTGGCGAGATAGTCTAATAATTGTCACAGAATTGTCACTAAATATTTTTCAAGCTTTCACAGGAAAAATAAAGACAATATTCCATTTCTCTTCACTGAGAATAGACTGGATGGTTTCATCATTCCTCAGTTAGGGACGCTTACAGGTAGCTATGCAATGTATGGAAATTGAGAAGGGCAAATGGGTCAGAATGGCTAGAGACTGAGAACTCACAGGAACCTTTCTAAAAGTCTTGAGTAAGTTTTGATCTTATAGCCATGTAGATAAGGATCCCAAGTGACTTCAAAATCTCTGGGAGATATATGACCTCTCTTACAGTGACCTAAATAACAGGAGGAGAAAAAAAAAAAAAAACTATTGATAAATGAAAATACAACACTAGAAGGATAATAAACATAAATCTTACTATATGTAGAATGGTACCAAAATATGAGGGAACAAAGGAGCAGTCCAACTCTAGAGGAAAGACTAAATAGTTTTGACATAAATAAAAATTTTAGTCCTTATGTTTTAATATCCAACTCTAAGTAAACAATATATGTATATACTTTACAACTAATGGTGTTGGTGAGCAGGACATCCAAGAATTTAGACAACACAAATGTTGGGTAAGAAAGACACAATGAGGAAGATAATAAGTACTGAGGAAGGACTGACTCCATATCCCTAGTTTTGCAGGAATGACAAAAAATCAACATTAACTAATAAAGGATCAGAAAAGAAAAAAAAGAAGGCCTCACTGGCCTTTCATTGCATCAATTTGTGTTTTTTGTGAGTTTTACATCATTTATTGTTTGATTAACTTCTAAAGTATAAGAGCAAAGCTGTCTTTCATTATTATGTATGGAAGCTAGTTTCATAGGCTGCATAATAAATAAAAAATTCGATAAATTTATCTTTGAAAACAAGAAAAGCACAAATATTTTTCTAATTCTGACCTTGAGAATAAACTTAAACAGTTAAATACATTTTGTAAGGAAATTAATGAAGCCTTTATTGTTGTCATGGATTTAAAAATATAGTGTTTTTATTTTTGTTTTTTGTTGCTGCTCCTATCTTTATATCTTTAGCTCCTTCTTTTGGTAATGAGCAGGCAGGGATCATCATGACATCATTAAATTATGCTGATTGGTAGAAGAAAACAAGGAGGGCTGTGAAACTAGGTCTCTGTTGGATTTGGCACTATTTCTTAAAAATAAAAAAGGTGGCAATAGTGTTGGCAGATACTTATCACTGTATATCATTTGGTGCCTCAGGCTTAAAAGTGAAAATATATCAGCTGTAGCTCATGGTTTCCCAAATTGAGTATTTTTGGACAAAATGATAACAGTACTGAGACAATGGGAACAGGGAAAGTGCCTCTGGTTGTATTTTCAATTTACTGTTCTCCAAACACTTCATTATAACGTAGCCAGATTTTAAGTTCAAAGGGAGCACATTCTGAACAAAATTAATATATGATGAGGAAACCAATATATGTCTAGAAAATTCATCTAAGCTTTAATTTTAAACAAAATTAATAAGTTAGTGATTCTGTCATTTTGTGTTCTAGTGTGAAGTGAAAATAGGCATAAGAAAAAGATAAAAATGTAATAAATACATATGATGAAAACATTTTGAAGGAAATTGAAATGGGCAAGTTTTGGAATTACAGCTCTGATTTAACTTTTTCCTATAACTTATCTTGTATTTCGTTTGACTCCATCTGAAAGCAGAACATCTGACTTGAAGTAAAAGATTTGTCTTAATGAAGGGACTTATTATAGAATTCTGGATTTTCAAATTCACCTACTTGCTAAAATTTATTAGTAGCCCCACAATTGATATTCACTTTATAATGTGTCTAAGAACCCCAAAGCTCAACCATTAGCAATTAAGAAACAACTCAATAATAGTTGCCATAAATGTTGTTGTTATATGCTGTCGAGCCCGACCCAACCCATAGAGACCACTCCTTGGGTTGCCAAGGCAGTGTCACTATGGCAGTAGATTGCCCAACCTTCCTTCTAAGCAGTGATTGGTAGGTTGGAACCTCCAGCCTTCTGGTTAGCAGTCAAATGCCTTAGGCACTGTGTTACCAGAGCTCAATAAATGGAATATATTAATAGGAAAAATAAGTAATTCAAATATACTTCTTCATATATTTATTTGATATTACTATTTGGCTAAAATATCATATAAAAAAACAAACTCACTACCATCAAGTAGATTCCTACTCTTAGTGACCCCCATTAGATTTTTGAGGTGGTAAATCTTTGTGGAAGTAGGTTGGCTCATCATCCTTCTGTGGAGCAGCTGGTGGGTTTGAACCACCAACTTTCTGGTTAGCAGTGTGCCACCAGAGTTCCTATATATTATATACTCATTATTTTAACTAAAATATTTTTAAATTTATGAATTAAGGTTAAATTATTCATTGTATTGTTACATATATACACTTTGTTTAAAATGTTAGTATGTTCCTATAAATCAGCATTTTGCATCAAAAAGAGAAAATACTAACTGTTAAAACTTAACTTTCGGTACATTTTTCTATATCTCATTGGTAAACATGAATTTACTTCAAGCAGAACATCTGCTTGAAGTAAAATATTTGTCTTAATGAAGGAACTTATAGAATTATGAATTTTCAAATTCACCTAGATGGTAAAATTTATTAGTAGCCCCACAATTGATATTCACTTCACTTTCATGGTCATTTTCAAACATGCACAGAGCAGGAAAATGAGGTCATCCAAAGTTAATCTTCCTGATGTTGCTATTACAGGCCATGAAATCAGCTCCATCTCATAGTGACCCCATGTACAACAGAACTAAACACTGCATGGTCCTGTGCAAGTCTCACAGTACTTGCTGTACCTGAGCCCATTGTTGCAGCCACTGTGTCAATCCAGCTCATTGAGGGCCTTCTACTTTTTCACTTACCCTGTATTTTACCAAGCATGATAGCTTTCTCCAGGAAATAGCCCTCTCTGACAATGTGGCCCTGCCTTGCTTTCTTGTCTCAGCTCTCACGCAGTAAAGTGCCCTTTTAGCCGTCTATTAGTGCCATTTTTTTTTTTTAATTTCTTTGATGTTTGTTCAGTTTTACTGTTTAAAATGGTATCCAAGTGTAGTGCTGAATAGCTGTCTAATGTTGCAACACAAAGTGTGATGAGCCTTAAGGAGAAAATACGTGTGTTTGATAAATTTCTTCAAATATGAATTATGGTACTATTGACTGTTAGCTCAATATTAATGAATTGATAATATATACTCATTTAAAACCAAACCAAACCTACTGACATCCAGTAGATTTTGACAAATAGTAACCTCTTAGGACGAAGTAGAACTGCTCCATAGGGTTTCCAAGGCTGTCAATTTTTATGAAAGCAGACTGCCTCAACTTTGTCCCATGGTAGATTTGAATCACTGACCTGGTTAGAATCCAATGCTTAACCACAGCCTCACCAGGTCACTTTCTCTTTCTCTCCCTTTCTCTCTCCTTCGCTATCTCTGTATATTAAATTAGGTTTCTTTAAACAGAAACAGCAGTTTTAAGTGAATTACTTCATCTTTTCATCTGCAAAATATAATACTATTTACTCATATAATTGAAGGTCAAAAGGTAGAGATGACAAATAAATAAAATATTTGTTGCTATTGTTGTGAAAGGAGCATTGGTGGTGTAGTGCCTAAAGCACTTGATTGCTAACCAGAAGGCTGGAAGTTCAAACCCACCAGCCACTGCTCGGAAGGGAGGTTGGGCAATCTACTTCCATAGTGATACTGCCTCAGAAACTCAAGGGCAGTCTCTATGATTTGGGTCTGACCCTAGGGCACATAACAACAACAACTTTGTTGCCACATGTCCTCAAGTCAGTTCTTACTAACAGCAACCTTATGTGCAACAGAATGTAACACTGCCCAATCCTGCCCAATCATCACAATTGTTACTATCTTTGAGCCATCATTACAGGCCCTGTGTCTATCCATCTAGTTGAGGGTTTTACTCTTTTTTGCTGACCTTGTGCTTTATCAAGCATGGTATCCTCCAGGGAATAGTCCCTCCTAATAGCATGACCAAAATAGGATAGATGAAGTCTTGCCAACGTTACCTCTGAGGATTCTGGCTGTACTTCTTCCAAGTCGGATTTGTTGGTTCTTCTAGCAGTCCATGATATATTCAATATTCTTCATGAACTCGATGATTCAAATGCATCAATTGTTATTTGATCTTCCTTATTCATTGCTCAGCTTTCACATGCATATGAGGCAATTGAAAATACCATGGCTTTGGTCAGTTGCACCTTAGTCTTCAAAGTAACATTTTGCTCTTTAAAACTGGAAAGAAGTCCTTTGTATCAGACTTGCCAGTGAAATATTTCATTTTATTTCTTGACTGCTGCTTCTGAAGTGGACATTGATTGTGAATACAAGTAAGATGAAACCTCTGACAACATCAGTTTTTTCTCCACTGGTCATGATGTTGAGTATTGGTCCAGTTGTAAGGACTTTTGTTTTCTTTATGTTGAGGTGTAATCCATACAGAAGTCTGTAGTGTTTAATCTTAATCACTAAGTGTTTTAAGTCCTTTTCCCTTTCAGCAAGCAAGGTTTTGTCATCCACATATTGCAGGTTGTTACTGAGCTGAGTGTTCCACTAATCAGTCTTAGATTGTTTGCTCAGCATACAGATTGAATAAGAAGGTGAAAGGATGCAACCCTAACACATACCTTTACTGATTTTAGCCATGCAGTATCCTCTTGTTCTGTTCAAAGAATAGGCTGCCTCTTGGTTTGTATACAGATTCCACATGAGAACAATTTGGTGATCTGGAATCCTCATTCTTTGCAATGAGATCCATAATTTGTTATGATTCATGCAGCCAAATCCCTTTGCATACTCAATAAAACATAGGTAAATCTCTCTCTGGTATTGTTGTTTTCATTCAAGATCCGTCTGATATCAGTAATGATACCCCTTTTTCCATGTCCCCTTCTGAATGTAGCTTAAATTTCTAGTGGTTCCCTTTTGAATTATTTTCAACAAAAGTTTACTTGTGTATGATTTTAATGATATTGTTTGATAATTTCCACATTCTTTTGGATCAACTTTCTTTGGAAAGGGCACCAATAAGGATTTCTTTCTGTTCTTTCTGTCAGTTGGCAAGGTAGCTGTCTTTCAAATTTCTTGGGATAGACAAATGAGTGCTTCCAATATTACATCCATTTGTTGAAACATCTCAATTGATATTCTATTTATTCCTGGAGTCTTATTTTTTGACAATTCCTTCAGTGCAGCTTGGACTTCTTCTTTCACTAGTATCTATTCTTGATTATATGGTACCTCCTGAAATGTTTGAATGTCGATCAATTTTTTTTTGTACAGACTCTATGTACTCCTTTCATCTTCTTTTTTTGATGTTTCCTGTGTCATTCAATATTTTTCCCAGGGAATACTTCAGTATTTCAAATCAAAGTTTGAATTATTTTTTCCTTTAATTCTTTCAGCTTGAGAAATGTTAGGAGTGTTGTTCTGTTTTGACTTTCTCACTCCAGATCTATGTAAATTTCATTGTAGTAATTTACTTTCCCTTCTCAAGCCACCCTTTTTAATTCTTCTGTTCAGCTGTTTTACATCATCATGTCTTTGGTTCACTTAAGCTACCCCCCATTCAAGAGCAAATTTCAGAGTCTCTTGTGATATCCACACTTGATCTTTTCTTTCTTTCTTTCTTTCTTTAATGGCCTTGTGCTTTCTTCATGTATGGTGTCCTTGATATCATCTTATGATTCTTATGGTCTTTGGTTTTGCATCAAATCTATTTTTAAGCTCATCTCTAAATTCAAGTATGATATACTGAAGGTTGTGTCTTGGCTCTCATTGAGTTGCTTCAAATTAATTACATCTATGGGAAGATATGATGGAGTAGCTCAATACCATCAGTCAGAAGAAAGCCAGGGTCCAACTGTGGAGTAGGCCATCAATTGCTTATATACAAGTTTAAGTAAAAGCTGAACAAAATAATAAAAAAAAAAACTTAAATAATAATCTGAATTATAGATAACTCCTTCCCAATACTGAGGAAATAAAAAAGAAACTCATAAAAACCAAAACTGTACAGAGAAAACCACAGAAGGAACCATTATACCATAAATATTGAGAAATATGGTAATGAAAAAAAATTTAATTGAATAAATAAATAATGAAATGATTCATGTATGATTCAGAGTATATTCTAGCTCCAATTCTCTTCATCATGCATCTATAAATCTAAATATCTCTCATTTAATATCTTCCTGTTTCAGAGATGTAAAGTGTGACTTACAGTGCAGTTGGATAGAATGTCAACAGAAAATAAAAGACATACCAAGGCATTGTTGTTGTTGTTGTTGTTGTTACTTGCCATCGAGTCGCCCCCAACTCATAGCGACCCCTCCTTGGGTTTCCGAGGCAGTATCACTACGGAAGTAGGATTGCCCATAAAGGCTCACTATTCAATTTAGAGACCAACTGCAAATCCAAGATATTTCCATTATAATTGAAGAAATCCAAGTAGGTGTACTTAGGTGCACTAGACTCAATCATGGTCTTTTTAATCACCTAATATACATGTGAAACCTGGACAATGAAAGATAAAGAAGAATTGATGCACTCAAATTGTGATGGTGGCAAAGAGTTTTGAATAAACTATACACTAGCAGAAGAAAGCACAAATCAGTTTTAGAAGAAATACAACCAGAATGCCCCTGAGAAATGAGAGTGGCAAAAATTCGGCCTGTTTATTTTGAACATATCAGGAAAGACCAATTATTAGGAAAGAAAATCATGTTTGGCAAAGTAAAGGATAATCAGGAACAAGGGAAACCCTCTATGAGATTGATTGACACAATAGTCACAACAATGGACTTGAGCATGTGAATGATCATGGAGACAGCACAAGACAGGGAAGTGTTTTGTTCTGCTTTATAAAAGGCATCACAAGTGAGAGCTGACTCGATGGCAACTAACAAAAACAAAAAACAAAGGTGAAGTGGATCTGGTCTGTGTGTTTGGGGGGGGTAAAATGGTAGCAGAGCTCATCAAAGCTATATTGTACTAAAACATTCACACAGCTCATAGAAGAGCAAGTACAACAGTACTCATTACCCAATCTAGTAAGGAAAGAAAGATAAAAATATTTCAGATGAGGCAAGCCTGTTAATAATGCTCATGAAAAAAGAGCTAATTACATGATTTAATAGCACCTCCACTTTATTGTTGTTGTTAGTTGCTGTCGAGTCAGTTCTGACTCATGGCAACCCTATGTACAACTGAACAAAACAATTCCCAGTCCTGTGTCAGTCTCACAATCCTTGCTATACCTAAGCCCATCATTGCAGCCATTGTGCCAATTCATTTCATCGAGGGCTTTCCCCTTTTCAGTCCACCCTCTACTTTACCCAGCATGATATCCTTCTCCAGGGAATGGTCCCTTCTGACAACATGAGCAAAGCAGATGAGATGAATCCTGGTCATTCTTAAAATTATTATCAAAGCCTTCACGTCTTTTTTATTTGCCTGTGCCTTATCCCCTGCCCAACTGAGCAGAGCTTTTGAAGATATGAGCCTGTGTTACTACTGTTGGACTCTTGCCTCTGGTTCTGGAAGAAACAGCCAACTTTGTTTACAAATTGTTATGTTTAGCTGTTCTAACCTATCTGGGAGCTACTTAACAAAGTACAAGAGCGCTTTATTTGTAAATGTTCTGGAACTCCCCAGGGCATAAACGTAGTGGTCTTTGCTCAAAATCATTGTAGAATAATCCATCCATATCTACCTGAGATAAAAAAGTACAGTTAAGACAACTGTGACATATAATTGGCTGTCTACAACCCTCCAGAAAAGAGTTGGAAGAAAGCTTCCTTGTGAATTTAGGTCATTAAAAAGCACCTATATATTGGGAAATTTAGAACTCCAGACATTGTTTAACTATGGTACCAAATAATATGGAAAATTTCTGGAGAGTTTGAAAAATTTTGTTCCCTAGATAGGTGACTTGCTTTTGCTATTTTCCTATCTGGCCATCTGACCTTTTGTAAATAAGCATACTTAGAGAAACGTCCAATAAAACATTCAGTCCACATTCAGTCAATGTTAACAATGTTTGCTTCTGATGGAGTGACTATGTTTAAGGTTTGATATTTTTTTTAAATTTATTTTACAAAATTATATATACACACACACATATGTATGTATGTATATGTATAATTCATTGCCATAGAGTCAATTCCTACTTATAATGACTCCCTTTTGGGTTTCTGAGGTAGAAAATCTTTAAAAAAAATAGAATGCCCAGTCTTCCTTTGGTTTGAACCACCAACCTTCTGATTAGCAGTCAAATGCCTTAGATATTATGCCACCAGAGCTCCAAAATAATATATAAGAACTTTATTTCCTATAGATTCTATAAATAGTTTGTACAAGCAAAAGTTTAGACAAAAATAAAGTTATTTTCTAAGGAGGAAGAATAAAGGTAGCATGGAACATAAACAGAAACAAACTCAATTGAAAAGGAAAAAAATAAAGAAGTGGTTGAAAGGTAAATGGAGGAAAAGCTTCTATGCCAACCTGAAAAGTTTAGATATGGTTAGTTAAACTAAGAGAAACAAAAGGAAGATCCAGCATAGAGTAATAGGGTGATATATTTTCCTCTAGAGAAGTTTAGAGAAAAGACTCCAAGTAAGAAATAATTGAAGCAGTAAACAAAACAAAACAAAAAAAAAGCAAAAACCTACGATTTCCTTTTGTAGTTGACATAGAATGCGTAATTCCCCACTCTTCTGTCAGTTCTTCAAACTGTGGTGGCTAGTGTGTTGCCGTGATGCTGGAAGCTATGTCATCGATATTTCAAATACCAGCAGGATCACTCATGGTGGACTGGTTTCAGTGGAGCTTATAGACTAAGACAGACTAGGAAGAAGGGTGTGTCCAGGTCCACGTTTGAAAAACTTGAAAAACTTATGAATAACAGGAAAACGTTGTCTAATTTAGTGCCAGAAAATGAGCCCATTAGTTTGGAATAAAGTCAAAACACAACTGGGGAAGAACTGTTGTCTCAAAGTAGAGTCAACCTTAATGATGTGGATGAAGTAAAGCTTTGGGGACCTTTATTTGCTGATGCAACATGACTCAAAATGAGAAGAAACATTTGGACACATCCACCAATGATCAGAATGTGGAATGCAAAAGTATGAATCTAGGAATATTAGAAGTTGTTAACAATGAAATGGAACACATAAAGATTGATATCCTAGGGATTAGTATGCTGAGATGGACTGGTTTTAGCCATTTTGAATCAGACAATCATATGGTCTGCTATGCCAGGAATTACAAATTGAAGAAAAGGGTATTGAATTAATCTTCAAAAAGAAAATATCCTGAAGTACAATGTGGGCAGTGATAGGATAACATCCATATGCCTACAAGGAAAACCAGTTAATACTATTATTATTCAAATTTACATACCAACCACTAAAGTCAAAGATGAAATAATTGAAAACTTTTACCAACTTCCACAGTCTGAAATTGACCACACATGAAATTAAGATGCATGCATAATTACTGATGATTGGATTGTAAAACTTGGAAACAAAGAAGTACCACGGGTAGCTGAAAAATATGGCCTTGGTTATACAAATCACTCCGGAGATCTAATGACAGGATTTTTAGCACCAGCGACTTATTAATTACAAACATCTTTTTTGAACAACATAAATGGTGATTCTACTAGTGTATCTCACCAGATGTAATACAGAAGAATCAAATTGACTACATGGAATCAAATTCCATGGCCATTCTCACTTCCAAGGAGCATTCTGGCTACATATCTTCGGGAACAGATTTGTTAATTCTTTTAGCAGACCACGATACTCTAAGCATTCTTGTTCAATGCAACTCAAAAGTATCAACTCTTCTCTGTCTTCCTTATTCATTGTCCAACTCTCACATGCATAAGAGGTGACTGAAAATACCATGGCTTGGGTAGGTGCTCCTTAGTCTTCAAGGAGATATCTTTACTCTTCAGCACTTGAAAGAGGTCTTTTGCAGCAGATTTACCCCATGCAATAAATAGGCTGTGCAAAGAGATGATAAGAGAAGCTCAACATCAGTCAGAGTAAAGCCAGGGCCCAACTGTGGAACAGATAACCACTTGCTCATTTGCAAGTTGAAGGTGAAGCTGAAAAAATTTAAAACAAGTCCATGAGAGCCAAAACATTACCATGAGTATATCTTACCTGGATTTAAAGACACTCTGAAGAATAGATTTGATGCATTGAACTCCAAAGATGGAAGACTAGACAAGTTGTGAGATGATACCAAAGACATTATACATTTAAAAAAAGGCTTTAAAAAGATGTTGTTGTTGTTGTTATGTGCCATCAAGTCAGACCCAACTCATAGCAACACTACCTTGGATTTCCGAGGCAGTATCACTATGAAAGTTTGTTGTTGTTGTTGTTGTTGTTATGTGCCATCGAGTCAGACCCGACTCATAGAGACCCCTCCTTGGCTTTCCAAGGCAGTATCACTACGGAAGTAGATTGCTCCATCTTCCTTCCGAGGAGTGGCTGGTGGGTTTGAAATGCCAGCCTTCTGGTTAGCAGTCAAGTGCCTTAGGCACTATGCTACCAGAGCTCCCATCAAAGGAAAAGGGGGATAGAATACAAATAATATGCGTAAGAAATGAAATGGGCAAGATCATCATGGAACCAACTGAAATAAAAAGGATAATATCAGGATACTATAAAGAACTTTACTCCAACAAATATGAAAATCTGGAAGAAATGGATAGATTTATAACCTGGAAATAGAAAACCAAAAGAAATAATGCTTGATATTCTCAAGCTGAAAGAACTAAAGGAAAACATTCAAGCCTTAGAGATGCAATGTTTAAGGATTATATGGGCTAAATATTGAATAATGCAAGAAACATCAAAAGAAGACAGAAGGAATATACAGAATCACTGTAACAAAAAGAATTGGTTGATGTTCAGTCATTTCAGGATGTAACATGTGATCAAGAACTGATGGGATAGAAGGAAAATGTCCAAGCTGCACTGAAGAAAATGGCAAAGAACAAGGCTCCAGGAATTGATGGAATAACTATTGAGATGTTACAACATATACATGCCCTGCTGGAGGCACTCACTTACTTCCAAATCAAGAGATTTGGAAGACATCTACCTGGCCAACTGACTAGAAGAGATCCATATTTGTACCCATTCCAAAGAAAGGTGGTCATAAAAATTGTGGAAATTACAGAATACCATTAATATCACTTGCAAGTAAAATCTTACTGAAGACAATTAAAAAACAGTTGTAGTAGTGTATTGACGGGGGAGCTCTGGTAGTGTAGTTCTTAAGGCACTTGACTGCTAACCAGAAGCCTGGCAGTTCAAACCCACCAGCCACTCCTTGGAAGGAAGATTGGGCAATCTACTTCCGTAGTGATACTGCCTTGGAAACCCAAGGAGGGGTCGCTATGAGTAGGGTCCAACTCGACGGCACATAATAACAACAACAACAACAACAAAAGTATATTGACAGAGAGCCTCCAGAAATGCTTGAAGCAGGAAGAGAATGTGGAACAAGGGATATCATTGCTGATACCAGATGGATCTTGGCTGAAAGCAAAGAATATCAGAAAGGTGTTTACTTATGTTTTATTGACTATGCAAAAGCATCCAACTTTACGATTTGTAACAAATTATGGATAATATTGATAAGAAATGGGAATTCTAGAACACTTCATTGTACTCATGAGGGACCTGTACATAGATAAGGGGCTGTCATTTGAACAGAACAAGGGACACTGCATGGTTCAAAATCAGGGAGGGAGTGTGTCAAGGTTGTATCCTTTCACCATACTTACTCAACTTGTATGCTGAGCAAATAATCCCTGAAGCTGGATCATATGAAGAACATGGCATCAGGACTGGAGGAACACTCATTAACAATATGCGATATACAAATGACACAACTTTGCTTGCTGACAGTGAGGATGGCTTGAAGCACTTACTGATGAAAATTAAAGACTACAGTCTGCAGTATGGATTACACTTCAATATAAATAAAACAACAATTCCCACAACTGGTCCAATAAACAGCTTCACAATAAACGGAGAAAAGATTGAAGTCATCAAAGACTTCATATTACTTGTTTCTACAATCATCACTAATGGAAGCAACAGTCAAGATATCAGAAAATGTATTGCATTGGGTAAATCTGTTGCAAAAAATCTCTTCAAATGCTGAAGAGTAAAGATATCTCCTTGAAGACTAAGGTGTGCCTAACCCAAGCCTTGGTATTTTCCATTGCCTCTTCTGCATGTGAGAGCTGGACAATGAATAAGGAAGACTGAAGAAGAATTGATGCTTTTGAGTTGGAGAAAGTGTGTTGGAGAAGGTAGTGTTGGAGACAAATGCTGAGTACCATGGTCTGCTCAAAGAACTAACAAATCTGTCCTGGAAGAAGTATAGCCAGAATGTTCCTTGGAAGTGAGAACGGCCATACTTCATCTCACCTACTTTGGTCATGTTGTGAGAAAGAACCATTCCCTGGAGAAGGATATCATGCTTGGTAAAGTGAAAGGTCAACAAAGAGAGGGAAGGTCCTCAATGAGATGGATTGACACAGTGGCTGCTATGATTGGCCTAGATACAGAGCAAGGATTGTGAGGATGGCACAGGACTGGACAATGTTTTGTTCTGCTGTACACATGGCCACTATGAGTTGGAGATGACTTGACAGCACCTAACAACAACGAATATATGCAGGTTAGAGCTTGAAAATGAATAAGGAAGACAATAGAAGAATTGACACATTTGAATTGTGTTATTGGCAAAGAATATTCAATATACCATGAAATGCAAGAAGAGCAAACAAATCTGTCCTGGGATAAGAGTAGCTGAAATGTCATTTGGAAGTGAGAATGGCCAGACTTTGCTTCAACTGCTTAGGTCATATTTTCAGAAGCAACCATTGCCTGGAGAAGGATATCGTGCTTGATAAAGTAGAGGGTAAGAGAAAAAGAGGAAGGCCCTCAACCAGATGGATTGACACAGTGGCTGTCACAATGGGCTCAAGTATAACATGTATTGTGAAGATTGTTCAGGACTAGGCAGTGTTTTGTTCTTTTATATATAGGGTCACTCTCAGTTGGATCCAACTCAGTGGCACCTAACAACAATAACAATAGAATGCATAATGAATCCTGCAATGAGAGAATGCAAGATTTCTCTTGGTTTTGAAATATTATTTTTATTTTTCATCCTAGAAACATTATGAATGGAGAATGCTGAAGCATATAGAAAGTAGCTCAGTAATAGGATTGACTTAAAACAGTTATGATAGCAGTGATTTGGCACTCTTCCCTAACTACAGATCAGTTAGCATTTAAGTACATTGCAACTGTAGTAACACATCATGCAACCCAGAAGAAGGAAATGAAATAAAACAGAAGTTTAGAAGTTGCCTTTTTAGATGTTTTATCTAGATGATAGCCAATATCAATGCCTTAAAACACAGATGGCTTAACCCAAGGCTGGAAAATTAAATAATTGTCATTTTTTATTATAAAACTTCTATTTGGTGAGTGAAGATTTTTCCAGTGTATCCTTGAAGTCCTAAAACTTTAAAATGAAATTATTCTTTACCTTACACCAATGTAAAGTCTGCAAAATTCTCAAATGCCAAAAATATTGCATAGCTACCTCATTCTCAAGAACCTTAATCCTACTCTAGCCTAGGGCTTTACCGTTGTTTCCTTCCACCATATTTTCTAGTCATAGCAATTTATAATCAATATTTTTTCTTTCTTTCTTTCTCTTTTTGCAGAGCTGTAAAATACATGTGCTAAATGACTGCTTTATGGGAGAGAAATTGCAGGAAATGGATGGGACTGTATACAATTTCCCATGGAGACATGAAAAATCTTCCATCATTTTGCAATTTATACAGAGTTTAATATTCGAATTCTAAGAATTTTATTCTCTTCACCTTGTATAAAAATTAATTCTCTTGTAAAACAATGAAATAAGCCAGAAAGTAAAACATTCTTTAGTCCCATTTACTTTTTACTTGATAGGATGACAACTTCTTCATTTATAAAACAACAATGATGAGCTAAAATGCAGTTCTAAAAATATATTATGATTCATTACCAGTATATTAAATGATTGCAATTCATGGAGAAAATTACCAGAATTATTTTTCATGCTACCCTTGATTAAACAAATGTTTCTTTTTAAATGGATTTAAAGAAGCATAACTGAAACCCCACATTCTACATCTTACAATTGATACCAAAAAATTAAACCCATTGCCACCGCGTCAATTTCAACTCATAGCGACACTATAGGACAGAACAGAATCGTCACATATGGTTTCCAAAACTGTAAATCTATGGAAGCAGACTGCTTTATCTTTGTCCTTCAGAGCAGCTGGTTGGTTTAAACCACTGACCTTTTGGTTAGCAGGTGAGTATTTTAACCATTGCTCTACCAGAGCTCTTTTCTCATGACCAAAAAAAAAAAACAAAAACAACCAAACTCACTGCCATCATGTCGATTCTGACTCATAACAACTCCCTTTGGGTTTCCAAGGCAGTAAATCTTTACAAAGAGCTCTGGTAGCATAGTGCCTAAGGCACTTGACTGCTAACCAGAAGGCTGGCTGTTCAAACCCACCAGCCACTCCTTGGAAGAAAGGTTGGGCAATCCTACTTCTGTAGTGTTACTGCCTCAGAAACCCAAGGAGGGGTTGCTATGAGTTGGGGCCTACTCAATGGCACATAACAACAGCAACAAATCTTTACAGAAGTAGATTGTCCTGTCTTCCTTCTGCAGAGTGGCTGGTGGGTTTGAACCACCAACATTCTGGTTACCCAACCCAAACTTACTGATGTTAAGTCAGTCTGGAATCATAGAGACCCCTCCTTGGGTTTTCGAGGCCCTATCTCTATGGAAATAGATTGCCCAGTATTCCTTCTGAAGAATGGCTAGTGGGTTTGAACTGCCAGCCTTCTGGTTAGCAGTCAAATGCTATGTCACCAGAGCTGCAAATGACCATTTAAAGCACATAGAATTCACCTAAAATGCTACAAACAAATCTCACAGATGACCTGAAAATACAATTCAACTTCTGATAATGCAATCATGTCTTAAAAATAACTCCCTTCACTTTATATGCCACATATTTGAAATGAGATTATATTCAAAACCATAGTTTATACCATGAATGTAGACAAAGCATTATATTTGCCTTCTCTCTCAATTATTCATTACTATTTTAATGCTTAATTGTTGACTATTTTTGCTGCATAAGTTTTAAAATATCAACCATTTATTCAGCTCAGGATGAATTGGTTGATTATCAGAAATTATGATGTATACTAAGGGGTAAGAAAAAAAAAGTTAATAACATTAGCATCTTATCAAAAGGATATAAAAGAAAGCAAGCAAACAAGAAAACAAATACTTTAATGTCTTTGCAATCTCAATGACAATTTTACAGATGAACAGATTAAAAGTTATTTGCTTTGTTAAAAAACAAGTTGATTGCTTTATTGCGTTTTGGACGAGTATTTTAGGATTTATATTGACAAATTTCTAATGATAGGATTAGGACCAATTGAGAATGAAACAGCGATTATATATATATATATATATATATATATATATATATATATATTTAATTAATCACTTCACTCAGAACATTTTTAATAGCTGCATTCCTCTGTTCCTTTTTATTCCCCTCTTCTACTTAACCAAATTATACATCTCTTCAAAGCCCAGCTCAAATGACAACTTTTTAATGCTGTATTCCTAATCACTACCTCATCTCAAGTGAGAGCTAATCTCTATTTCATCTAAACATATCTAAACATGTGCATATCTAAGTCCTTATCAATGACAACAATATTGAACTATTTATCTTTCTAAACAATAGAACCTGGACTAGTTAATAACTATCACATTAGTGATTAATATTTTGGGAAAAAAAATAACTAATGATATGGCCAACTATCAACTAACTTCTTTCTGCTCAGCACTCCTGTTTTATTTACCATTCATGTAATAATCTTTCTTAATGGATATTAGCATTCTTTGAGTTGTTGTTAGGTGTCATTGCCATGGCTGTGACTCATAGCAATCTTATGGACAACAGATGGAAACACTGCCCAGTCCTAGGCCATCCTCACAACTGTTAACTATGCTTGGGGGCCATGATTGGAGCCACTGTGTCAATACATCTTGTTGAGGGTCCTTCCCCTTCTTCATTGACCCTGCACTTTACTAAGGAATGATATTCTTCTCTAGGAACAGTCCCTTCTGACATGACCAGAGTAAGTGAGACAAAGTCTGGACATTCTCACTTCCAAGGAGAATTTTAGCAGCACATCCTCTAGGACTGATTTGTTCATTCTTCTGGCAGACCATGGTATTTTAAATATTTTTTACCTGACACTACAATTCAAAAGTATCCACTCTTCTTACATCTTCCTTACTCATTGCCCAGCTTTCACATGCATATGAAGTGATTGAAAATACCAAAGCTTGAGTCAGGCACACGTTGGCCTTCAAAATGACATCTCTGCTTCTTAACACTTTAAAGAGGTCTTTTGCAGCAGATTTGTCCAGTGCAATACAATTCTGATTTCTTACCTGCTGCTTCCATAGGTAGCAGAATCCATAGACTGTGGATTCAAGTGAAATGAAATCCTTGATGACTTCAATCTTTTCTCCATTTATCATAATGTTGCTTATTGGTCTAGTTGTATTTTCATTTTCTTTATGTTAAGATGCAATTCATCCTGAAGACTGTAGTCTTTAGCTTTCATCAATAAGTCCTTCAAGCAATCTTCACATTCAGCAAGCAAGATTGTGTCATCTGCATATCTCAGGTGGTTATTTGTTTTTCCTCTAAACCTGATGCCACCTTCATCTTCAACAGTCTAGCCTCTCAGATTATTTGCTCAGCATACAAATTGAACAAGTATGGTGAAAGGATATAATCCTGACACACAGCCTTCCTGATTTTAAACCACACAGTATCCCCTTGTTCTGTTTGAGCAACAGCATTGTGGTCTATGTGCAGGTTCCTCATGAGAACAATTAAGTGTTCCAGAATTCCCATTCTTCACAATGTCATCCAAAATATGTTATAGTCTTCAGAGTCAAGTATCTTTGCATAGTCAATGAAACAAAGGTAGACACCCTTCTGATATTCTTTGCTTTCAGGTAAGATCCATCTGACATAAACAATGATATCCCCCTTCCACATGCTCTTCTGAATCCAAATTGCATTTTTGGAACATCCCTACAAATATACTGCTGCAACTATTTTTTTAATTATCTTAAATAAGTTTTTAATTGTGTGTGATATTAATGATATTTTTCAATAATGTCCACATTCCATTTCTTTAGAATGGGCACCAATATCAATCTCTTCCAGCCGGTTGGTCAAGTAGCTGTCTTCCAAATTTCTTGACATAAATGAATGGTACCTCCAGCACTTCATATGTTTGTTGAAACATCTCAAAGGGTGCTCTATCAATTCTTAGAGCCTTTCACCATTTCCTTCAGTGCAGCTTGGACTTCTTCCTTCAATACTATTGGTTCTTGATCATTCACTACTTCCTAAAATAGCTGGACATCAACCAATTCTTTTTTGATATGGTGACTCTTTCTATTCCTCTCATCTTCTTTTGATGCTCCCATCATCGATCATTGATCAAGGGCTAGATGAGTTGTAGGATGACATCAAGAATACCATGCATTAAGCAAGCAAATGATCATTAAAAAGACAGGAAAGGAAGATAAGATTAAAATGGATGTCAGAAGAGACCCTGAAACTTGCTCTTGTAAGCAGAGTAGTTAAAGTGAATGGAAGAAATGCTGAAATAAGAGCACTGAACAGATGATTTCAAAGGGCAGCCCGAGAAAACAAAATATTACAGTTAAATGTGCAAAGACCTGGAGTTAGAAAACTAAAAGGAACTAACACTCTTGGCATTTCTCAAGCTGAAAGAACTGAAGAAAATATTCAAGCCTCCCATTGCAATATTGAAGGATTCTGTGGGCAAAATATTGAACAATTCAGAAAATATCAAAAGAAGGTGGAAGGAATTCAGTCACTTCATCAAAATTCCTTGAATAGTTTTCTCAAAATGATAAAATGTCAACTAGAATTTGAACTCAGGAATTCCAGTCTCCAAATCTAATGCTTTTCCTAAAACAACACAATTTCTTTTATTCTGAATAAAACAAAATAAAATGTACTATCTCAGAATAGTCTTTTTAATTATTCTGGTAATAATTCAACCTTGTTTCTGTAAGATATTGAATTATTATCAATAGGCTATTTTCACTTTCACTTAAATGAAGTAAATACACACACACACACACACACACACATGATAGCATTCTCATTTGGATTCTAGGGACCTAAGAACAGGCAACGAGGCGGGAAGGAGGGAGAGGACAGAAAAGGCAAAGGGGGCTGGAACAGATCTAGGAGTCAGCTGCAGGGACCCAGGTGAAGAGAGGGAACCCAGGCCACACCCTACAAGGAGCAAGGCAGGAAGGGAGAGCAGAGAAAAGGCAAAGGGGATAGGAACAGATCAAGGAGTCAACCATAGGTAACCAAGTGAAGAGAGGAACCCAGGCCACCCCAACAAGCAGCGAGATGGGAAGCAGGGAGAGGATGGAAAAGGCAAAGGGGACTGGAAGAGATCAAGGAGTTAGCCACAGGGATCCAGGTAAGGGAGGTTGGAAGGGTTTGCAATAGCTAATGGAAACAAACTTGTCTGTCAGTTTGTCCTACTGTGGTGGCATGTTGCTGTGAGTCTTGAGGCTGTGCCACTGGTGTTTCAAACCCAGTGGTGTGCACCTGTTGCACAGGTATCAGCCCAGCTTGCAGACTGAGATAGACTAGGAAGAAGGAAGAAGCCATACACTTCTCAAAGAATTGGCCAGGGTAAACCTTATGAATAGCAGAGAAACACTGTCTGATACATTACTGTGCAAATTTATGAATGGTCCAGAAACATTGTTGAATACAGAGCAGGAAGATGAGTCACTTAGGATAGAAAGCTCTCAAAGTAGGACTGGGAAAGAGCTGCATTATCAGAGGAAAATCAGCATTACTCATATGGATAAGATAAAGCTTTCAAGACCTCCATTTGCTGAAGTGGCACCAATGAAGTTAAGGAGAAAAAGCAGCAAACATCCATTAATAATTGGAACATGGAATGTACGAGGTATGAATCTAGGAAAATTGGAAGTTGTCAAGAATGAAATGGAGCACATAAAGATTGATATCCTAGGCATTAGTGAGCTGAAATGGACTGGTTTTGGCCATTTTGAATCAGGCAATCATATGATCTACTATACCAAGAATGACAAATTGAAGAAGAATGGCATGGCATTCATCATCGCAATGAATACATCAAGATCTATCCTGAAGTATAAAGCTGTCAGTGATAGGATAATATCCATACGCCTATAAGGAAGATCCATTAATACAACTATTATTCAAATTTATGCACCAACCACCAAAGCCAAAGATAAGGAAATTGAAGATTTTATCAGCTTCTGCAGTCTGAAATTGACCAAACTTGCAATCAAGGTGTGTTAATTATCACTGGTGACTGGAATGCAAAAGTTGGAAACAAAGAAGAATCATTGGTAGTTGGAAAATTTGGCTTTGGTAAAAGAAATAATGCTGGAACTCACCTGGTAGAATTTTGCAAGACCAACGACTTGTTCATTGCAAACACCTTTTTTCAACAACACAAACAGTGGCTGTATACATGGACTTCATTAAATGGAACACACAGAAATCAGATTGACTATATCTGTGGCTCTGGTAGCATAGTGACTAAGACACTTGCCTGCTAACCAGACGGCTGGCGGTTCAAACCCACCAGCCACTCCTCGGAAGGAAGGTTGGGCAATCCTACTTCTGTAGTGATACTGCCTCGGAAACCCACGGAGGGGTTGCTATGAGTCGGGGCCGACTCGACGGCACATAACAACAACAACAACAACATATCTGTGGCAAGAGGCAGTAGAAAAGCTCAATATCTTCAGCCAAAACCAGGCCAGGAGCTGATTGTGGAACAGACCATCAACTACTCATATGCAAGGTCAACTTAAAGTTAAAGACAATTAAATCCACGAGAGGCAAAATACCATCTAGAATATATCCTCCTGCATTTAGAGACTATCAAAAGAATAGATTTGATGTATTGAACATCAATGACTGGAAACCAGATTAATTGTGGGATGACATCAAGAGCATCATCCATGAAGAAAGCAAGAGGTCACTAAAAAGAGAACAAAAGAAGAGAAGACCGAAATGGATGACAGAAGAGATTCTGAAACTTGCCCTTGAGTGGAGAGTAGCTAAAGCCAATGGAAGAAATGACAAGATAAAAGAGCTGAACTAAAGATTTCAAAGAGCAGCTCAAGAAGACAAAGCCAATTACTATAATGAAATGTGCAAAGACCTGGAGATAGAAAACCAAACGGGAAGAACATGCTTGGCATTTCTCAAGCTGAAAGAATCGAGGAAAAAAACTGAAGCCTCGAGTTGCAATATTGAAAGATTCCAAGGGCAAAGCATTGAATGATGCAAGAAACATCAAGAGAAGATGGCAGGAATACACAGAGGCACTGTACCAAAAGGAACTGGTAGATCTTCACCCATTTCAGGAGGTGGCATATGATCTAGAACCAATGGTATTGAAGGAGGAAGTCGAATCTGCAGTGAAGGAATTGGTGAAGAACAAGGCTCCCAGAATTGAAGGAATACCCATTGAGATATTTCAACAAATGAATGCTGCACTGGAGGCACTCATTCGGTTATGCCAAGAGATTTGGAAGAGAGCCAACTGACTGGAAGAGATTCATATTTGTACCCATTCCAAAGATAGGTGATCCCACAGAATGTGGAAATTATCAAACAATATCATTAATATTGCACGCAAGTAAGGTCATACTGAAGATAATTCAAAAACGGTTGCAGCAGAATACTGACAGAGAACTTCCAGAGGTGCAAGCTAGATTCAGAAGAGGACATAGAACAAGGGATATCATAGCTGTTGTCAGATGGCTCTTGGCTCAAGGCAAAGAATATCAGAAAGATGTTTACTTGTGCTTTATTGACTATACCAAGGCATTTGATTGTGTGGATCATGACAAATTATGGATAACATTGAGAAGAATGGGGATTCCCGAACATTTATTTGATTGTACTCATGAGGAACCTGTACCTTGACCAGGAGGCTGTTGTTCAAAAGGAACAAGGGGACACTGCATGGTTTAAAATCAGGAAGGGAGTGTGTCAGGGTTGTATCCTTTTCCCATACTTATTCAATCTATATGCTGAGCAAATAATCTGAGAAGCCGGACTATATGAAGAAAAATGTGGCATCAGGATTGGAGGAAAAAATATTAACAACCTGAGATACACTGATGACACAACTTTGCTTGCTGAAAGTGAGGATGACTTGAGGCACTTACTGATGAAAATTGCAGAACACAGTCTGCAGTATGGATTATGTCTCAATATAAAGAAGACAAAAATCCTCACAACTGGACCAAGGAGCAGCATATGATAAATGTAGAAAAGATTGAGGTTGTCAAAGAATTCACGTTGCTTGGTTCTACAATTAACGCCAATGGAAGCAGCAGTCAGGACATTAGACTATATGTAGCACTGGGAAGGTCAGCTGTGAAGGAACTCTTTCAAGTGCTGAGGAGCAAGGATATCTCCTTCAGGACAAAGGTGTGCCTCACACAAGCCATGATATTTCCAATCACCTCGTATGCATGTGAGAGCTGGACAATGAATAAGGAAGACCAAAGAAGAGTTGATGCTTTTGAGTTGTGGTGCTGGCGAAG
>NW_006921810.1:5259194-5264593 GCF_000298275.1 Orycteropus afer afer | reverse complement strand
ATGCATGTGAGAGCTGGACAATGAATAAGGAAGACCAAAGAAGAGTTGATGCTTTTGAGTTGTGGTGCTGGCGAAGAATGCTGAAGGTACCATGGACTGCCAAAAGAACTAACAGATCTGTCCTGGAGGAAATGCAGCTGAGATGCTCCTTGGAAGTGAGGATGGCCAGACTTTGCCTCACCTACTTTGGTTATGTTGTCAGAGGGGATCATTCCCTGGAGAAAGACCTCATGCTTGGTAAGGTGGAGGGTCGTGGAAGGAGGGTAAGACCTTCGATGAGATGGATTGACATGGTGGCTGCAACAATGGTCTCAAGTATAGCAAGGATCATGGAGCTGGCACGGGATGGGGCGGTGTTTCGTTCTGCTGTGCATGGGGAAACTATGAGTTGGAAGCAACTGGAGAGCACCTAACAACAACAACATATATATGTCTATAGTTTCAGCCACCTGCAGATTTAGTAGAATATAAATGTCACTTCTACCTCTGAATAGGCATGTCTGGCAGTAAAATTTGACTGTATTTATGTAGAAATCAGAAATTATACTAAATGAAACAAAAACATAATACATAAGAGATGGAAACTTGTCCTGAAACATTTATATCAATGGTTAGCAACAGAAAATGTTCCCTCTCTTACCAAAGATAGTTTTAAATATACCTGTATGCCTTCTTTTATAGGTTCTGGACTAATATCTATCTTATAAAGTTGTATTTTTCCTCCTAGCTCTGGTGGTGCAGTGACTTAGGCATTTGACTGCTAACCAGAAGGTTGGCAGTTCAAACCTACCAGCCTCACTGGGAAAAGAAGATGAGGCAATCTATTTCGGTAAAGATTAACCACCTTGAAAACCCAATGGGGGTCCACTATGAGTGAAAATTGACTTGATGACAGTGGGTTTGCTCTTTTGTTTTATTTGCCTTCCTAGTAACTCAATCTGCAGTTAAAATAGTGTCTCAAAGGCTTCAGATCACAACTAACATGCTGCATTAAATCAGCTACTGGGATATTCCATTTAGTTTTTTTTTTCTTTACAAAAATACCTTTTTTGTTGTTGTTTTTTTAAACTGTAATTTGGGTGAAAGTTAATGGAGCAAATTCATTTTCCATTTACAGTTCTTATACATTTTGTTTCATGACATTTATTGCAATCCCCATAAAGTAACAGTTCCCTTCCCACTTTCTCCCTGTGATTACCTATACATTTCTGCCCTATGAGCTATCTCCTTGTGCAAATACTGCCTTTCTAATCTCCCATAGTTTATTATTCTAAGGTTGGTATCTACCTGATATAAATGTTCACTTATACTCTCCTCTTTTCCTTGACTGGAAGCCTTAGGAGTGAGTTCAATTCCAGGCCTGAAGGGTAACGAGAGGCCATAGTCTCAGGAGTTTCATGAGTTTGTATCAGACCAGTAAGCCTAGTATTTCATGTTTTTTTTTGAGTTTTGTTTCACACTTTTCTCCCACTTTATCCAGGATCTCCTCTATTTTGATCCATTTCCAAGAAGTTGATAGCTGGACACCATCTAGTTTTTCTGATTTCAGAGTCTATAGGCTGAGGTTCTCATGGTCCACTATTTGGTTGGTTTAATTGTTTCCCCGTGTCTTTGAATTTCTTCATTCTTTGTCCCAGATGAGGAAAGACCAATTATAGATCTTAGATGGCCATTTGCAAACTTTTAAAACCTCAGTTACTACCAAAATAGGATGTAACAATGCATTTGTGTAGTATGTTATGTCAATTAAGCTTGATGTCCCTGGCAACCATAGTCCAAACCCTGGTGTTTGGCCGTGGCTAAGAAGTTATCACACCTTTGCTATTTTTAAGTGACTAAATTCAAATTCTAAATCTTTTTTATAAAAGGAAAAGTCCTTTTTATTTTATTTAATAGTTTCCCAGTTTGTGGTATTCTTCTTCTCCCATTTCATTATTTAAATGAGTCAACAGTTTAACTGTTTTATTATTATATTATAATAAAAAACCCACAGTGTCTTGCATAAAAATGTTTTATAACCTTCTTCACAAAGCAGATATATCAGCTACACCCTCTAATATGACAACCACTAGCCATGTGTGGCTATTGAGTACTTGAATTTTGGCTACATAGAAATGAGAGGTGCTGTTGTTGTTAGGTGCCATCGAGTCATTTCCAACTCATAGCAATCATATGCTCAGCAGAGCGAAACACTGCCCCATCCTGCACCAGCTCCATGATCCTGGCTATACTTGAGCCTATCACTGAAGCCACTGTGTCAATCCATCTAAATGAAGGCCTTGCCCTCTTTTGTCGACCCTCTACCTTACCAAGCATGACATCCTTCTCCAGGGAATGGTCCCTTCTGACAACATGACCAAAATAGGTGAGACAAAGTCTGGTCTTTCTCACCTCCAAGGAGCATTTCGGCTGCACTTCCTCCAGGACTGATCTGTTAGTTCTTTTAGCAGTCCATGGTACTTTCAGCATTGTTTGCCAGCACGACATCTCAAAAGCATCAACTCTTCTTTCGTCTTCTTTATTCATTGTCCAGCTCTCTCATGCATACGAGGTGACTGGAAATATCATGGCTTGTATCAGGCACACCTTAGTCCTCAAGGAGACATCTTTGCTCCTCAGCACTTGAAAGAGTTCCTTGCAGCCAACTTGCCCAGTGCTTTACATTGTCTGATGTCCTGACTGCTGTTTTCATTGGCATTGATTGTAGAACCAAGCAATGTGAATTATTTGACAACCTCAATCATTTCTCCATTTATCGTGATGTTGCTTATTGGTCCAGTTGGGAGGATTTTTATTTTCTTTATATTGAGATGTAATCCATACTGCAGGCTGTGTTCCTCAATCTTCACCAGTAAGTGCCTCAAGTCATCCTCACTTTCAGCAACCAAAGTTGTGCCATCAGTGTATCACAGGTTGTTATTGATTCTTCCTCCAATCCTGATGCCATATTTTTCTTCATATAGTCCAGCTTCTCAGATTACTTGCTCAGCATATAGATTGAATAAGTATGAGGAAAGGATACAACCCTGACACACTCCCTTCTTGATTTTAAAACATGCAGTGTCCCCTTGTCTGTTCGAACAACAGCCTCCTGGTCAAGGTACAGGTTCCTCATGAATACAATCAAGTGTTCAGAAATTCCCATTCTTCTCAATGTTATCCACAATTTGTCATGGTCCACACAATCAAATGCCTTTGCATAGTCAATTAAACATGAGTACACATCTTTCTGGTATTCTTTGCCTTGAGCCAAGAACCATCTGACAACAGCTATGATATCTCTTGCTCCATGTCCTTTTCTAAATCCAGCTTGTACTTCTGGAAGTTCTCTGTCAATATACTGCTGCAACCGTTTTTGAAATATCTTCAGTAAGATCTTACTTGCATGTGATATTAGTGATATTGTTTGATAATTTCTACATTTTATGGGATCACCTTTCTTTGGAATGGGTACAAATATGGATTTCTTCCAGTCAGTCAGCCAGGTAGCTGTCTTCCAAATCTCTTGACATAACTGAGTGAGTGCCTTCAGTGGGTCATCTGTTTGTTGAAACATCTGAATGGCTATGCCATCAATTCCTGGAGCCTTGTTCTTTGCCAATTCCTTCTTTGTAGCTTCAACTTCTTCCTTCAGTACCACTGGTTCTAGATTATATGCTACCTCTGGAAATGGATGAAAATCAACCAGTTCTTTTTGGTACTGTGACTCTGTATATTCTTTCCATCTTCTTTTGACGTTTCCAGCACCATTCAATATTTTGCACATAGAATCTTTCAATATTGCAATTTGAGGCTTAATTTTCCTCAATTCTCTGAGCTTGAGAATTGCCGAGCAGGTTCTTCCTTTCAGTTTTCTAACTCCAAGTGTTTGCACATTTCATTATAGTAATTGGCTTTGTCTTCTCCAGCTGCTCTTTGAAATCTTTTGTTCAATTCTTTTATCTTGTCATTTCTTCCATTTGTTTAACTACTCTCCACGCAGAGGCAAGTTTCAGTCTTTACTGTCATCCATTTTGGTCTTCTCAAGTTTCAGTCTTTACTCTCATCCATTTTGTTCTTTTCTCACATTTTTAGTGACCTCTTGCTTTCTTCATGGATGATAGTCTTGATGTTATCCTACAATTTTGCTTTTTGGTCACTGGTGGTAATGCATCAAATTTATTCTTTAGATGGTCTCTAAATTCAGAAGGGATATATTAAAAATCATTATTTTTCTTCCTCATGGACTTGTTTTAATTGTCTTCAACTTCAAGTTGAACTTGCATATGAGAAGTTGATGGTCTGTTCCACAAACAGCTTCTGGCCTGGTTTTGGCTGAAGATATTGAGTTTTTCCATGACCTCTTGCCACAGATGTAGTCAATCTGATTCCTGTGTGTTCCATCTGGCGAAGTCCATGTGTAATTTCATCTTTTTCTTATTTTTAATGTAGCTGGTAGAAAAATTAAAACTACATATGTGCTTGCATTTTATTCTTATTTTACTGCATTAGTGTATAGAATCATATACTTAAAATTTGTAGACTTACAGGAATTTATATTCTAAAATATGTAAAATATAACATATATAGTAACATATCAATTCAGAAATTTAAAGGTTGAAGTGAGACCACAAAGCTCAAGTGAATGAAGGATAATAGCAAATTATGTTAAATAGACAAGATAGATACATGAATGCAAACCTAAAAATAGGGAAACAAGTTCAGTAACTAACACTAATCTCTAATTTACACCAAACATAGGAACGGTTTGTTGAACAGGGCCAGGGGAGTTTGCTATAAGGAACTAATAGAATTATAGAATGCTGTAGCATTCCTCTCCTTCTGCACAGTGGCTCTGCACTATGTAAGTAAACACCTCAAGGTGAGGTGAACATTTCTAGAGATTATAGTTGTTAGAAGGGGAAACTCTTATCTTATTCCCTGAAATGATGTTGATCAAGCCGCCGAAACTTTAAGCTTGTCCAGGACAGACACCAAACAGAAGCCAAAATCACTCTTAGGAAAGGTTTGCGTGTCTAGATTAAAGGTGGGGCATTGCTATCTGTAATGACTTCTGTCTAGAAACAATATGAAGAGGCTGCTATGAGCAGCCTGCAAAGGAGAGGACAACAACGGAAGCAAGCTGCACTCCTATAGTTGGAGGGGCAAGGGGCAAGTGTACATCAGTTCACTAAAACCAAGTAAATACCACAAAAGATGAATAAAAGTAACATGTCATGAGAGAATGTTGCCCAAGAGGAATACCTATGGGGGCAAAAGAGAGTCCAACAGAAAGAACCTATGTGGGATTGGATTCCAGAATAGCAGTGGGATGACTAATATGAAGTTACCAGAGAATGCACTGTAATGTCGGGGGACTGTGGAATTAAGGGGGTTTTAGAAAGGTTTTTTTTTTTTTT
>NW_006921810.1:5243510-5255029 GCF_000298275.1 Orycteropus afer afer | reverse complement strand
TGTGTCTGTGTTAATTGGTTTCCCTTTTCTTTGTTGAAGAGGGTCTGTGCAATCCTTCTGCCTAGTCCGCCATCTTGCCGGAACTCAGGTTTTAGAAAGGTTTTGAAAGAACCTACTAATATACCACAACAAAGGCCAAACACTTGTTTTAAAAAAAGACTTAGAAATCTAAGTTGAGTCATAGTTATCACTAAAGCAGAGAGATATTTACTCTTATTCTTACACCACTTTACCAGCCCACCTCTGCACAAGCCATAAGCTGGAGGGAGTGAGGAGTTAGGTAGAACAAGGAGAATCTAAAATATGTCACAATATTCTTCATTACTGCTTATTCCCTAAAAGTAGACCAGGCTCAAGTTGGAGATTCAAAGACAAGACTAATAGTAAATGTGAGAATAAATCTTTGATTTTGACTCGTCTGAAATTTTAATGCCTGAAAATGAACCAGATTTCAATTTGAGACCCAACCCTAACTTAACTAGATGAATTTTCAGGCATTGAACATAGCAACATTTATGGATCTCTTCTCACAGGGATTTGGAAGCAAAAGAAGTGGTTGGAATTTGTGTGAAGGAGGGGACAGGGATGAGGGGAAATGTTCTAAAGGTGGCTTAAATAGGGAAAGAATAAACTCACCAAGAAATAAGGACTAGTCTCCTTTTGAGAGAAATAAATAGCTGAAATCATTAAATTTTGAAGAGGCATAAAAAAAAACTCATGCTTAGTCCAGAACACAGAGTCCATGTAGCCACAAAGGAAACCAGCAAAAATCATCAAGACTGGAGGGCCTGTATGTGACTTGTAGCCACTTTTTTCCAGTGTGGGAAGGCCATCTGAGTTTTATTAGAATAACGATCTGGTTTGAGCGGGGCAGGAATTCACGATGATGGGGAGAGCTCTAGGGAAGATGCTTGGTTTCTGGGACAAACTTCAGTTCAAGTAATAAGTAGGATGGAAAATAAATTAGGCGAGAAAATAAGACGTAACATAGGAGGAGAAAAAAATACATAAGTATACATTTTTGTAACATTTGATTGAAATTAATATAAAATAAAAGTGCAAAAAGCGTAAGTGCCAACTTAGTAAATTTCACAAACTTAGCACACCTATGCAACTAGGTAAGTATCCCTAGTCAGGCAAGGTCTGAACTCTTGAGGACTAACTGAAACTTTGGTGGTTCATACCCACCAGCCTCTCCATAGGAGAAAAATATAGCTGTCTTCTTCCATAAAGATTTACGGCCTTGGAAATGGTATGGAACAGTTCATTATGGTTTTTGTTTGTTTGTTTGTTTATATAAGCAAGTGTGTGCCTAGCCAAAATGGATCTTACCAGGAAGGACACTGGGATTGAACCAGGGTCCTTGACTGAGTGCTAACAAACCCATACTGTATATTGACTGGACTGTCCTCTTCTCTCCTTCTCCCTGCCCAACTGCTGACAGGTTACCTTCTCTTAAAGATAAACATACTCATCAATCAGCAAGGGAGATGTGCCCTAGGGCAATTTCATTTCTAAAGGCCCAGAGATTTTTAAAGCCTCTACAGGTAGTCATATTGCCTTCCCTTCTTGTAATGCACTCACTGTTACAGTATAAACCTATTCCTCACTTGCCAACATGATTAGGTCCCAAAGACATCTTCAAAAAAATAAGACTTCAAAAGCTAAGGTTGAGTCACAGTTATGCAGGTCTTTATGCAAAAATTGTCATTATGGGAAAAAAGGATGACAGCATAAGATCACAAAATGAAAGATGACTACGTAATGCCATTATTGCCAAATTACATTATTACATAATTACCAGAAAACAAAACAAAAAAAAAAACTCACTGCTTTTGAGTCAGATCCTACTCATAGTGAACCCTCCTTGGGTTTCCAAGGCAGTATCACTGTGGAAGTAGACTGCCCAGCCTTCCTTCCAAGGAGTGGCTGGTGGGTTTGAACCACCAGCCTTCTGGTTGGCAGTCAAATGCCTTAGGCAATATGCTACTAACAAATAACCAAGTTGACATATAACTTTAACTATCACAGCTAACATTACTCTTGTCTACACCTCAGCATTCATTACTGTTATACATATGTTGTTAATGTGCAAAATGATCAGATAGTAGATTTTTTTTTACTATTGTTATAAATGTGAAATGCTGGATAATGAGATGATCCGTAAATGAGAAGTAGATGTATAAGTTTTAAAAATAAAGACACCCTCTCCTCCAGTATGCACATTACCTAGGGGAATATTGGAGCTCTGGTGGTGTAGTGGGTAAGGCATTTGACTGCTAACCAGAAGGTCAGTGGTTCAAACTCACCAGCTGCTCCATGAAGGAAGATAGGGCGATCTACTTCCACAAAGACTTACAGCCTTGGATATCCAACGGGGTCACTATGAGTCAGAAATGACTCAATGGCAATGAGTTTTTTTTTTTTTTTTTTTTTTTTGAGGGATTTTAGAGTACATTTTTTTAGCTATCTTACATGAGCTTCACTGTGCTTCTCCCTGCACAATAATTTCTCCTTAATAAAAACTTGGTTTGAGCAATCTGGCTTTTACTTCCTCTTTATTGGGATCTGAAATGTCAATACATGAAAGAGAAACAGACTATTAGGGATCCCTGCCTACTTGTCCTAACAACCCTAATCCCAACCTGCCTTGTGCACTGATCCTTTGCAACGCCATGAAAACACAAGTTCAAAATTGAACAATACAGGAAATATCAAAAGAAGATAGAAGGGGTGCACAAAGTCATTACACCAAAAAGAATTAAGCACATTCAGTGATTTCAGGAGATGGTATAAGATCAAGAACCGATGATATTGAAGGAAAGTCCAAGCTGTACCAATGGAGTTGGTGAAACACAAGCCCCAGAAATTGAAGGAATACCCATGAGATGTTTCAAGAAATGAATGTAGCGCTGGAGACAGTCACAGCTGGCCAACTGACTGGAGGAGATCTATATTTATGTCCATTACAAAAAATGTTTATCCAAAAGAATGTAGAAATTATCAAACCATATCATTCATATCACATGCAAGTCAAATTGTGCTGAAAGTAACTCAAAAATGGTTATAAAAGTGTATTGACAGGGAACTGTTAGAAATTCATTCTGGATTCAGAAGATGACATGGAATGAAATATATCAGTACTGATGTCAGAGGGATGCTGGATGAAAGAAATAAACAACAGAAATATTTACTGTCTGTGTTTTATTGACTACGCAAAGAGTTTGAACTGTGTAGATCATAACTAATTATGAACAACCTTGTAAAGATTGGGAATTCCAGAACATTTAATTATTGTGCTCAAGAGGTATTGCATTGTTAGCTTTAATTTGTATTTCTTAATGACTAATGAAGTTGAGCACCATTTCATACTTGTATTGAAAGCATGGATATTTCCTTTTGTATCATCTGTTTCAATTTTCTGTCCATTTTGCAATTAGATTGCTTGTCCATTTTGTATTTATCTATTGGGAGTTCTTTATATATTCTAAATATAAGTCCTTTTCATATATACATGCATGTAACAAAAAAACAAACTTACTGCCATACAGTCAATTCTGACTCAAAGCCCTCTGGGGGTACATCTTTATGGAAATAGATTTCCTATTCTTCCTTCCACAGAGTGGTTGGTGGGTTTGAACTACCAGACTTCAGATTAGCAGCCAAATGCCTTAGGCACTGTGCCAATATGTATATGGGTGTTCTGGTATCATAGTGCCTAAGGCATTTGGCTGCTAACCAGAAGGCTGAGAATTCAAACCCATTGGCCACTCTGCAGAAGGAAGACTTGGCAATCTACTTACATAAAGAGATATCACCTCAGAAACCCAAGGAGGGGTCACTGTGAGCTGGAAGCAACTTGACAGCAATGAGTTTGGTATTATATATATAAATATATAAATACAAATATAAATAAAAATAAATAAATAAATAAATAAAAGTATAAATATGAATAAATAAATACAAATACATATATAAATAAACAAATACAAATACAAATAGATAAATAAATAAATGTGTTTACATATAAATAAATAATAGAGATATAAATAAATTCAAATAAATAAATAAATAAACAAACACAAATATAAATAAACAAATACAAATATAAATAAATAGATAAATATAATTTATTTGTGAATAAATAAATTAATATGGTATTATATATATAAAATATATAAATACAAATATAAATAAATAAATAAATAAATATATATATATACACATTTTCTTCAGAAGGAAGATTGGACATTCTACTTCTGTACAGATACTGCCTTGAAAACCCAAAGAGTGGTTGCCTATGAGTCGGCATCAACTCAATGGCACTGAGTTTGGTTTTTTGGGTTTTGTACATTTTCTGGCTGTATATTGTCGCCGTGTAGTAAATTACTTAGTGTGGCTTTTCTAGCCATAAGTTTTTGTAAACTTAGAGGTGGAATTTGCCATGAGCAACTAGGGAGCTCCTGATTGCTAAAGTTGTCCACCTGGGGTATTTCTGTTGGGAGTGCCACAAAACAATGTCCTGGGAGGTTCCCACTCTGTCTCAGATGCTTAAAATTCTGATGTTATGATTGGTTGGCTTGGCCACTCTGCTGGGCTCAAAAGGAGGCCTCCTAGAGGCAGAACTCTTTCTCTGACTGCTGGTAGAGGAAGATGTGCTGCTGAAAGAGGCACTTGCTCCTGAGAGACATGCGCTGCTGAGAAAGAGATGCAAGAGACACACAATGCTGAGTGAGACACCGAGGGACACGCACTGCTAGGAGAGAGACTGTTAGAGGCTGTTGGCTCAGAGACAGTGGGCTGGGAGAGAGACTGATCATTTTTTCTGAACCTGAATTGTAGCCTGGTGCTTCCCTAATAAACCCCATAATCTGTGAGTTCTGTGCAGCCACTGCAGCAAATTATCAAACCCAGGAGAGAGGTGGTAGGTGGTTTAGATGAAATGGTTGGTGAAAGGGCTGGAGGGAGGCAACATGTCTGGCTTTGCAGAAATAAGCCTTGAGTTAGTGATAGTCACTTTGTCCTTCTCTTGTGGGGTTAGAGGAGATCAGGAGATGTGGCCTCCCTGCCCCTTTAGCAATTGTCTTTACACACTCTTAATGGTAGCTTTTGATTACAGAAGTTATTGATTTTAATATAGCTGGTGGCATAGTTTTTTTTTTTTTTTTAACTTATCATTTTTAAATTTATGATTATTTCTTTTTGTGTCATGTTTAATTGAACCTTTATTTACTATAATGTCACAAAGATGTAGTCTTGTAAAGTTTCTTTAAATCAGTTATTGTTTACTGTATAGTTGTTCTTGGGAGGTGCTGTAAAGTCATTTTTGAGTCATAGAAACCTGACGCACAACAGACCAAAACATTGCCCAGTTGTGTGCCATTCCTACAATAATAGATATATTTGAGCCTGTTGCTGCATGTGTCAGCTCATCTGGTTGAGGTTCCTCCTCTTTTCCTTTCACCCTTTTTACCAAGCATGTGTACTTCTCCATGGACTGGTCCTTCCTCATAACATGTACAAAGTAAGCAAAACAAAGTTTCAGTATCTTTGCTTCGAAGAAGCATTCTATCTGTATTTCTTCCAAAATGGATTTGTTCATTCTTCTGGTAAAAAACAAACCAAACTCACTGCCCAGGTGTTGCATCTGACTCATAGTGATCCTTCCTTGGGTTTCTGGGGTGGTATCTCTATGGAAGTAGATAGTCTATGGTTTATTCAATACTCTTCACCAACACTGTAATTCAAATGCATCCATTCTTCTTCATTCTGCTAATTTTATTGTCCAGTTTTTGTATGCATATGGGGTAATTGAAAATACCATGTCATGGGTCAGGTGCACATTAATCCTCAAAGAGGACAGTTTAGCTTTTCACCACTTTAAAGAAGTCCTTTACAACACATTTGCTCAATGTAATATGCATTTTGATTTCTTGACTGCTGCTTCCATGAACATTGATTGTTGTTCCAAGGTAAACGACATCCTTGACAACTTCATTATTTTCTTCATTTATTATGATTTCCAGTTATGAGGATTTCTGTTTTCTTTGTATTGTAGTCTAATCCACTCTGAAAGTTGTTGTCTTTGATCTCCACCAGTATTTGTTTTACGTCCTCTTAACTTTCAGCTAGCAAGTTGATGTCGTCTGCATATTGCTGGTTGTTAATGAACCTTACTCCAATCTTGATTCTGTGTTCCTCTTCAAGTACTTCAGGTTTTCAGATATTTTCTCAGGATAGAGACTGAATAAATATGGTGAAAGTATACAACCCTGATTCACACATTTCCTAATTTTAGACCAGACAACATGTCCTTGTTTTGTTTGAATGATTGTCTCATGGTCTCTATGCAACTTTCACATGAGCAAAGACAAATGCTCAGAAATTCCCATTTATCACAATATTATCCACACTTTGTTATGATCCACAAAGTTGAACACCTTTGCATAGTCAATATAACACCGGTAAGTATCTTTTTTTGTATTCTCTGCTTTCAGTCAAGGTCCATCTGCCATTAACAATGATATCTCTCATTCCATGTCCTTGTGTGAATCTGGCTGGAGTTTCTGGAAGTTCCCTGTTGATGTACGACAGTAGTCATTTTGTAAAATGTCTTCAGAAAAATTTTCCTTGCATGTGATAGTAATAATATTGTTTGTTCATTTCCACATTCATTTGTATCACCTTTCTTTGGAATGTGCATAAATATGGACCTCTCCCACTCGACTGATCAAGTAAGTATCTTCCAAATTTGTTGCATAGATGTGTGAGCACTTCCAATGTTGTAAGTGTTTGTGGAAGCATCTCATCTGATACTCTGTCAATCCCTGGAGGCTTGTAGTCTAGCCATATTTAAATAACACATAAATTTTCTTAACTCACCGAGGCAGATTGTTCTGTCTAAACTTCACTGACTTGTACAGAAAAACCTTCTACTATGCCATCAGACCAAGCAGTACACTAGGTTCAAAGACAAGACAGGGACATACCTACTTGAAATAGGACTTTTACACTTTGATCTGAACATGGTCTTTGGGACTGTTTTTGAATAAATATTGTTGTTGTTGTTGTTATTATATGCTGTCGAGTCGGCCCCGACTCATAGCGACCCCTCCTTGGGTTTCCGAGGCAGTATCACTACATAAGTAGGATTGCCCAACCTTCTTTCCGAGGAGTGGCTGGTGGGTTTGAACCGCCAGCCTTCTGGTGAGCAGTCAAGTGCCTTAGACACTATGCTATTTGAATAAATAGAACAAGCTATTTTCAGTACATTTACTGCCAAATTATGGCCTGAGAAAATGAAGAAGAGTAATATCCATGAATTTTGTGAGGAACGTCAGAACAACTCATTGGTTGTTAAAATAGTATTGATTTCCATATGAAGACAATTAGCTGTCACAGGCTGATCTGCAGCTTGGGGCACAAGTTATTAATGCACATGATGAGTATAATAACCTTTCTCTCCTGTTACTACTCAAAATGGTTATTTGAATCCTTCACTTAGGCTAACGGAGATACAGACAAATTTGCAAATGCTATTATGTACACCAGTGAGTTAAAACTAAGACAATCAATAGTTATTTATTAGAGATTATTTGATCAATTGGTAGCATTAAAGATAATTATGATTAGAGATGCATCTCAATCTACTTTAATTATTATTTTTTTTTTCTCTAACACATTTCAAGGTCTAGCTTTTACCCTTTTCTGGCCCTCTATTATCCCAACCATATTCTCGCAATTATTCACTTGACCACAGGAGATATTCAGACATTCAAGGTCCAGGTCATTGTAGTTTTCACACTTCCTTCATGTGAAAGTTTATAAAACTTACAATTGATGGCTGGAAGGCTTTATCACTCTAGGGAAGTCAGATTGTTACAAAATCCAGATCGTAAATGACAGATAAATCCTTCACCCTCTACACAGCCTGCCAGGATCTACACAGTTTCTGTCTCTCTCTCTCTCAGTACTCTCCTACCTTCAGCTGCCCCCACCCCCAAATACTGCAGTTTCCAGTAAAGCTCTTCGTTCACTTTTTCCTGCCGTGAAGCAGCTCCACCCCCACTCTCAGTTTCCACTTGGATCTTCTGTCTCCATCCTGGGCTTATCTTGTACCCACCCTCTCTTGTGTTTAGCTCTTCTTCAACACTTAGGACTGTTTTTTTTTTTTAAATAGGTAAATGAACTCCTGAATCAAAACACTACTTAAGCACCAACAATTCACCCTGGTCATGTTCCTCTAGATATTCAAAACCTAACATTAATGGTGCCGAAATCCAGGAACCATGGAGGGGAACCCAGAGAGGATCTCTCCCTCTCATTGCTGACTCTGCATCCACCACCAGCCAATTCATCTCTGGTAAATGGTATTTTGTCTTTCGCATATGGATTTCTGCTAGGCCATTTGTGCCTATTGCCACAAATGTAGTCAATCTGATTCCTGTGTGTTCCATCTGGTGAAGTTCATGTGTAGAGCTGCCATTTGTGTTGTTGAAAAAAGGTGTTAGCAATGAATAAGTCATTGGTCTTGCAAAATTCTACTAGGTGAGTTCCCGCATTATTTGTATCACCAAGGCCAAATTTTCCAACTACCGGTGATTCTTCTTTGTTTCCAACTTTTGCATTCCAGTCACCAGTGATAATTAACACATCCTGATTGCATGTTCAGTCAATTTCAGACTGCAGAAGTTAATAAAATTCTTCAATTTCCTTATCTTTGGCTTTGGTGGTTGGTGCATAAATTTGAATAATAGTTATATTAATGGGTCTTTCTTGTAGGTGTATGGGTATTATCCTATCACTGACAGCATTGTACTTCAGGACAGATCTTGAAACATCCTTTGTGATGATGAATGCCATGCCATTCCTCTTCATTCCCAGCACAGTAGATCATATGGTTGTCTGATTCAAAACAGCCAAAACCAGTCCATTTCAGCTCACTAATGCTGAGAATATCAATCTTTATGCGTTCCATTTCATTTTTGACAACTTCCAATTTTCCTAGATTCACACTTTGTACATTCCATGTTCTGATGATTAATGGATGCCTGCGACTGTTTCTCTTCAATTTGAGTGATGCCACATCAGCAAACGGAGGTCTCGAAAACTTTACTTTATCCATAGGAATAAGGCTGGGTTTACTCAGATGATGCAGCTCTTTCCCAGTACTACTTTGAGAGCCTTCTAACCTAACCGGACTATTCCTAAATTTGTGTGGTATTGTATCAAACAGTGTTTCTTTGCTATTCATAAGGTTTTCCCTGGCCAATTCTTTGAGAAGTGGACGGCTTCTTCCTTCTTCCTAGTCTGTCTCAGTCTGTAAGCTGGGCTGATACCTGTGCAACATGTTCATCCCACTGGGTTTGAAATACCAGTGGCTCAACCTCAAAACTCACATCAACATGTCACCAAGGTAGGACAAACTGACAGAGAAGTTTGTCTCCCTGTTGCAAACCTCATGTACCACCCTTACCTGGGTCCCTGTGGCTGACTGCTCCTCTGTCCAGGTTCCTGTTTTTTAATCCCCTTTCTCCTGTCCTGCTTCTTTGGGCATGCCTGAGTTCTCTCTCCTCACCTAGATCCTTGCGGCTGACTCTCTTCAATAATATAGATGAGGAATTAAGGCTACAGAAACAGAGACAAGATCAGGCAAAAGTCCAACTCCTAGCCACCGTCCTTCAAGGCTCCATGAAACAAGCCCTGAGAAGTAAACTCACTCTTAAAGCACTTCCGGGACCATGGAGAGGTAAACTTGAGCCTCCTCTGGGACTGTGCTTCAAATGTAGTGAAGAGGGCCACTGGGCCAAATCCTGCCCAAACCCAAGACCCCCACCTGGGCCCTGCCCAGTGTGTGTCAAGGAGACACACTGGAAGTCAGACTGCAATCAAGCCCCTCAAGTCAGGATTGCATCTGTTCCAAAAATAATCTCCTCTGAGTTCAGTTTGGAACTTCCTGAACTCCTTGGCTTCACCACTGAAGACTGAGGGTATCCAGGACCTGAACAGGCCCCATCAATTTCCATCTCAACCACAGAGCCACAGGTAATTATGGCAGTGGCAGGAAGCCAATCTCATTTTTAATAGATACTGAGGCTACTTATTCTGCCCTTCTCAAATTTGCAGGGACACTTGTTCCTTCTATGTCTCTATTATGAGGGTAGATGAGCTAATAGCAAAATGTTTAACAACATCCATTGTAAACTGTTACCTATTTTTGATTCCTTTTACACACTCTTTCTTCATCCTGCCCAGGTGCCCTATCCCCATCCTTGGCAGAGACATTTTAATCAAATTTAAGGCCTCATTAACTATGTCACTGCCTTCTTCTGTCCTCCAACAATCCTATTCCAATTTCTCCTTTTTTCCTTCTTCTCATACCTGTCTTCACCTCACTATCTCCATACCCCATAGACTCAGCAGGACTGTGTAACCTACATGCACCCTCCTCGCCTGGTGAAACCTCAAAGATAAATTATCAGCCTGGAGACTCCACACTCTCCCCAGCCTTGTCAGAAAAACAACCCCCACTGCAGCAAAACTCTGGGGAGTACCTTCTTAGTTTCACACTTCCAGGCATAAACACTCAAACCCTCCGAAACGGTCACCAATTGCAGCATAATCCTCAAACGGATTCAAGAGCACCCTTATCACTCCCCTAAAATAAGGAGATTTTGTAGATTATACCCCTAATCAGTACTCTGTGGCTTGGTTTATTAGACAAAAATTACCAAACCATATGGCAGGCCATTAATTCAAGTCTATTGTAAGCCCCAAGGTTGGCAAAGCATGGCAGGTTGCTGAACAATGACACAGCTATGAGCGGGATCCAAGCGTACTATAAACTAGAGACCATTCCCAAAGCTGCTTCTTATATGTGGGAAGCAGACCACGTACCCAAAGCAGTTACTCAGCTGCTCACAGTAGATTCCACCATGGAGTAAATTACCAGTCTCATCATGGGGAATACTATATCCAACTGCCCAGTCACTCAACCAGGCCCAGCCAGATTGACACACAAACTGAACTACCACAAAACTCATTAATCCCTTCTAAAACCTATAGTTTGAGGAGAGACAACTCAGGGACGCCCAGAGGAGCAGGCCGGAAGAGCAGGAGAAAGGGGATAAAACCCAGGAAGCCAAAGAGAAGAGCAATCAGCCAAGGGATTAGGTGAGGAGGGGAAACTCAGGGACGTCCAAGAAGCAGGCCAGAAGAGCAGGAGAAAGGGGATTAAAAGACAGGAAGCCAGACAGAGGAACAGTGGGGGTAAAACGAGAGGTCTCCAACAGCAGGACAAACTTGTCTGTCGGTTTGTCCTGCTGTGGTACATGTAGACGTGAGTTTTGAGGCTGAGCCTCTAGTGTTTAAAACCCAGCGAGATGCACCTGGTGCATAGGTAACAGCCCAGCTTAAGACTGAGACAGACTAGGAAGAAGGAAGAGGCCATCCACTTCTGAAAGAATTGGCCAGGGAAAACCCTTATGAATAGCAAAGAAACACTGTTTGGTACATAATCG
>NW_006921810.1:5214250-5240976 GCF_000298275.1 Orycteropus afer afer | reverse complement strand
TGGAGGGTCGACGAAAGAGGGGGAGGCCTTCAAGGAGATGGATTGATACGGTGGCTACGATGATGGGCTCAAGTATAGCAGGGATTTTGGGGCTGGCACGGGATCGGGCAGTGTTTCGTTCTGCTGTGCATGAGGTCGCTATGAGTCGGAAAAGACTCGACGGCACTTAACAACAACAACAAAATCTGTAGTTTACAAAGTCTAAAGGGTAATACATGGAAGATAATGAGTTTTGTACAGTCAAAAAATGTGCGTTCTCTATCAGTGTCAATTTATTACCTTTGTAATTCATCTTTATTTAAAATAGCATTTAATGTCTCAGCGATATTTATAATGAAGAACAACTGTATTATTTCCTAAAATGCACATTGCTCACAGCTGTTCCTGGTATTTCTTGTAGTGTGTAATAGTTTATTTACATAGTAATGCCTGAGCTTCCCATTGTATCTATGAGAAGAAAAATATGAAGCCCGGAGGGTCCATATCAATTATGCTATAAAATGAGTTGGCTGATCTTCTCCTCAGTAAGATTTCTACTTATTTCAGTTCTGTCAGGACCTGATACAATGATCACGATAAGTCATTTGTCTTCATAAGTCATATTTTACTTGTCAATAAAAAGAATATGACAGTTTTAAATTAATGTTTTCATGGGCTTACAGAGGATCAATGCAGAGGACAGACTGGGATTAGGGATACTAGGATAAAGAGGCAGGGCTCTGGAATCACCTATTTCTCTTTCATATATTGAGGTTTCAGTAAAATGTTTATTTTAAGAAGATTTTTTTAAAAACATCTTTAAATAAGGTTAACAATAATGTCCCTCTACTTTTTAATGTTCCTTGAATTGCTTCTATGAATAAAGGAAGTACTATAAGATTTTTAAAACCTCTAACTTTAAGTTAGCCAAAACTGAGATGTGATCATGGCACTACTATTAAATCAGTTTTGAGGGGTGCAATGAAAAACCTCTCTCTTTCACTTCATCTATTAAAACAGGATGATAATAATTAGTGTCTCTTAAGGTTGCCATGAATAATAAATGATGCAAACCATGGAAAGCACTTAGTCCAGAACTTGATAAATAGTTGTTGTTGTTGTTGTTGTTATGTGCCATCGAGTCAAACCCGACTCATAGCGACCCCTCCTTGGGTTTCCTAGGCAGTATCACTATGGAAGTAGGATTGCCCAACCTTCCTTCCGAGGAGTGGCTGGTGGGTTTGAACTGCCAGCCATCTGGTTAGCAGGCAAGTGTCTTAGCCACTATGCTACCAGAGCTCCCATGATAAATAGTAGGCACACAAAAAAATATTATCAGTGATCTTTTATTTTTTGTTCTCCATAATAAGCATATGTACTCTCTTGATCAAAGTACTTATTATATGCAAAGTGAAATTGATTTCTCACTAATTATAAGAGTTTTATAATAAAAAGAATTAAAAGCAATTCTTGACTATGTAAAGTTTTCATGGAGCTACAGGTTTATACTGAGCTTAAGATGCTAATTAATCTAACAGAAGCATACATATTAGCAAATAAGTGGGTATTAATATAAAAGGAAGTTAAAGAAATCTTGACTTAATATAACAAACTTCTAAACTTGAGAGTCTGAAATATTAATGTGTAGGAAAATTCAATCATTTTTAAAGACACACATCCTCCCTCCTGATATTAGCAATTAATTCATTGCAAAGCCAACCAAAATATAAAATATTTTGCCCCTATATGCAAACTTTAACAAGCTAGTTCAAATATTTATAGGATATAGCAAAGGGACAAAAGAAGCAAAGGCAATTTGGAAGGTAGGGAATAAGTTTGTAGAACTTGAATCACTAGATAATGAAATAGTGTTAAGCTATTGCATATGACATTGTAGCATCAACAGATGGACAAAAAAAAAAAAAAAAAAAAGCAGATGACTGTATCCAGTTTTCCTAGTATAGAAGCAGCCCCTAATATATATAAAACCTTGATTTATGGCATATTTGGTATTTAATTTTAATGGCAAAAGTTTTAATGGTTTTTAGTAATTGTTCTTTAATAAAAGAGACAAAAATTAATCTTTATCTCATGCAACAAAGAATTCCAGATAGATTAGAAAACTAAATTTGAAAAATAAACATTAAAACTTTTAAAAAGACATGTAGGAGATACTTCTATGATCTCTAGGTAGGTAGAAGTTCTCAAGAAATTCTAAATTCTAAAACTATAAATCATAAAAAATGATGAAATTGATAACAATAACATTAAAACATTCTGGATTATAATTTATAAAATAAAAAGGGAAAAAAATTAACCAAGGCTTGAGAAAAAATATGTGCAACATATGTTTCCAACAAAGAAGTCTTAGACAGAAATAATTGTTGTTGTTGTGTTGTTATGTGCCATCGAGTCGGACCCGACTCATAGTGACCCCCTCCTTGGGTTTCCGAGGCAGTATCACTATGGAAGTATATTGCCCTATCTTCCTTCTGAAAAAGTAGAGATCCAAAAAAAAGGAAGACGAAGCAAACACCAGATTAGGGGAAAAAAAAAAAGATAGTAAAATATATCAGTCAGAAATTTTCAGAAAAGATACTTTGGATGCTAAAGAAGTGTATGAAAATTTCTCAGTTCAACCATAATTATCAAGTAACACACTGATTATGCAGAAGACATAAAGGGAGAATGGAAGACACATGGTTAAAGGGACACTGCTGGATAAAAAGTATTAGAAAAAAGCTAAATATCCATGAAAAGGCAAACACACAGATCTTTTGTAGTATATTTACTAAGTGGAAAACTATATACCATTGAAAATGAATTATCTATAAACATAAGAATGACGTAAAAAATCAATATGTAGAACAATTCAAATAGCACCTATCCATTTATAGCATATGAACTTCAAAAGTGAAAAGAATGCAAAAAAATTCAAGATATTGGGATTGTACAAAGATGAGTGAAATAAAATTAATATGATTCTGTCAAGCAACACATTTCTTCAGATCAGAAGTGATACATGGATATTTCATAGATTATTCTTTATGCTTTTTGTATGTTAGTTTTTCCCAATATATTTAAATTGCATACAATAAGAAATGGAACTTCTTAGTTCTTTCTGATCTTAAATCACAAAAATATGTTTCAGAAATCAGAATGCAAATTATATGTGACATTTCATCCAGAGAGGGTTCTGAGAAGATAGCAGGAGCAACAACAATTTTTTGTACTTGCCTGAATCTTCATATTTCAGAACAAGTTGGATAACTAGAATAGCAAATAAAAAATGCAAAAACATGGACAACATATAATATACTAAAATTGAGTAATAATATGTTCCCATAAACTTTGTAATACAAGCTGATGATGACAAACACTGAATATAATATGATTTTCTTGTAGCAGCAATTGTGCAAGAGGAAGCAATTGAACATCTGAATGAAATGAAAGTTCTAAAAGAGCTAAGAGGAACTCCTTGTAAAGTTTGGATTAAAAATGTGAGAATGGCAGCTAACATGGGACATCCATCTGGAGTTGTCTATTGCATGAGATAAAGATTTATTTTTCTCTTTCATAAATGAGCAATTGTTAAAGAATCAATTAAGTTTCACACATTCCAATGGAGTTCTATGTCAAGGTTTGAAGGTCCTAGAGTAGTCTGATATCAAAAAATTTGAAAAGTCACCAGCATACATCCCTTCATGACAAAGTCCCATACTGAGCATAAATTGGTGAAAATGAAATGAAAATTGAGCAGCAAAGATACAATAAAAAAAAAAAAAAGAAAACGGGGAGAAGGGTCTCGATAAATAAATTAGAAGAAAAGAATCAGTTAAATGATCTCAAAAATAAAGTGCCATATTTCTTAAAACTGCTTGGAAATAATATGACAGATCTCTTTGAAGTTAGAAAAGCAATCCTATATCAAAATTCCTTCCTAAATCCAGACAACTAATTATGCATAAAACAGAGCAACAACAAAGCATTGAGTCAAATCCATTACAAAGTTGTTAGAAAATGTGTGTGAGAGAAAGAAAGAGTAAAGAGCAAAACAACACACCTAAAATAATAAAAGATCACCAGAAAAGCATTTTTAAGATATACCCCAAAATATAAGCTATTTGTTTCAAAATAAGAAAACAAAAAAATGAAATTGTATAAGACACATATATATAATTATTATTAGAAATTTTACAATTGTGATAAGACTTGGGAAAGATAAAGAAATAGAATTTAAAACTCATGTCAGAAACAAAGGGCAAACTAGAAGAAACAAAGACAAATACAATGTTTGTTTTCTAAAGCCACATAGAAAGGAATTCCAGAAAAAAATAAAAATATAAGAAATGTTTTTTGATATAGTGCTATTTTTTTAAGAACCAAAGAAGAGTAAACATATCTATGTTAGTTAGAGTTAACTTAAGAAAATATTAAAAGATATAATTCAAGAAATTGTTTTTGAAAAACATTTTTTAAATACTTGCAAAACTACATAAATTTCAATTGTGACCTTTATTATTATTATTATTATTTAATTTAAGTATTTGGACTCTAATTAAAACAAGCTGACAGGGAAAATACCTTAGATAAAGAAAAGCAAATTTCCTTAACATTCAGGGTAAATGAGAACAATGGCCGTATATATGGGAGCTCTGGTGGCATAGCAACTAAGGCATTTGACTGCTAACCAGAAGGCTGTCTATATGTAAAGCAAAACCAAACTCTCTGCCTTGGAGTCAGATCTGACTCATAATGACCCCTCCTTGGGTTTCTGAGGCAGTATCACTAAGGAAGTAGATTGCCCAACCTTCCTTCTGAAGAGCGGCTGGTGGGTTTGAACCGCCAGTCTTCTGGTTAGCAGTCAAATGGTTTAGGCACTATGCCACCAGAGCTCCCTACATATATATATATATATATATATATATATATGTATTACAATTGAAAAAAAAAAAAAAAAAACACCACCGTCAGATCAGTTCCATTCATGGCGACCCATCCTTGGGTTTCCTAAGTGGTATATCTAAGGAAGTAGATTGCTCTACCTGCCTTCCCAGTAGTTGCTGGTGGGTTTGAGTCCCCAGCCTTCTCAAATGTGTTAGACACTATGCCAAAAATTATTATTAATATTGTGAGGCAATGTTATTTGGCTATTTAAAATAATGGTTTTCATTGTTTCATATGAAATATGTATAAATTACATGTGGTGAAGTCTGTAATTTGCCTTGATATAATCTAGTGGTTTCATAGGGAAAAGTGGATGATGGTCTAGTTGAAACAAGAATTCATCTTGATAATATTGTCAATGCTGGTGAATAATTGGGGCTTAATTATAACATTCTTATTTTCTGTACATATTTACATTATTTTTAGAGGATAAACTCAAGAAACTCCATTGTAGTGAAAAATAAAATATTCAAAATTATAAAATGTGAAAGAGAAGATGTTCCATATAGAAGACAAGGAGTTAAGTTTCCTAGGATTTTTATAACAAAATAACACAAAGGGTAGCTTTAATGAACAGAAATTTGATTTTCACAGTTTTGGAGGCTTGAAGTCCCAATTAGGGTGTCACTCATAAAGATTCCTTCTGAGTGCTCTGAGACAGGAACTGCTCCGTGACTCCTTCCTGGCTTTCTTGGCTTCCAGGAATCCTTGGAATTTCTTTGCTGCTTACAGATGCATCTGCCTCCATTGCCATATGGTTTCTATCTTTTCCCTGTATATTCCTGTTTCTGTGTTTGCTCTTCCCTTTTATAAAATGATTATGATTGATATCCCCATTGGGTTCCATGGCTGTAAATCTTTACAGAAGCAGACTGTCCCATCTTTCTTCCATGAAACAGCTGGTGGGTACACACCACCAAAATGCCTAAACCACCACACCACCAGAGCTGACAACAAAACAAAAATTCTATATCCAAACAAGGTCACCTTCACAAGTTCAGAGATGACAATTAAAGATATCTCTTTGAGGGGCACAGTTCAATCCATACAGGGGGTTGATTCCTAACATGTCAATTTCCATGATGTAATATTACAGCCAAAGCTAATTTCAAGCTACCAAAATTGGCTTCTAAAATGCTTAAATATTAAACAATCAGTTCTCTGAGATCTTAAGAAAGTCTTTGGCACAACCAGTGCTTATGTCCCATTCCACCTCAGAATTCAGAGCTAAATGAACATGCTCAAAGCCCTTTTCATGAGTTTTAGATTTACATGGCAGACTTCATAGACTGAGTAACTAATTCCATCAAACCAGGAAAGAAAGAAAGGAAGAGCAAAGGAATGCTATAAATGCAGTTATATTTTCCAGACTAATTTAAATGCATTAACTCCATACTTATGGTTAGAGATATTTCTTCCAGTATCTTTTTAATATTCATCTCTTCCATGAGGTTTTCCATTGTCACCTTTCCTTAAATAATTTTATTTTCTGTGCTCCAGTCCAAAAATAATGTTTGAACTCTTGATTAGCAGGCACATTATATTGTAATAATTAATTGTTAATATTTGTTTAAATATCATGCCAAATTATGAGCTCTTTGAAGGAAGATACAGTCCTTATTATTATTCGATTCACAAAACCCTTCATAGAAAAGTACATATAGTAGATTGTTGATAAAATAAAGTTTCTAGAAATGCTTAAAATTCTTAAGTTGTTTAGAACAAGAACTGGTGCTCAAAGGATTTTTATCACTTTAATTCTTTTTTTTTTTCAGTTTTAATTCTTTAAAAAAAAAAAAAAAAGAGCATTAATTTATCATCCTTTATCAGGATGCCACATAAACTGAGTTTCACACTACTTTTTATTGCCCTCCATTCCAAATGTTGACAGGATTTGTTTTTGAAGGTGAACAAAACTTTATTCATTTATCACTATAGTGAACTCTCAGAATCAGAGCTCTCACTGTAATTTTAGTATATACTTCCTATGACATTGGTAGGCACCATTCCAACAGGAGTCCCGTCAAATGTGATGAAAGTGCCAAGTTCACACATACTGATCTACTGCATACAAGCACAGCTTGAAATTCATGAAAGTGGCTTGTCAGTGAACAATGGTTGAGAATATATTCACTTCAGGTTTTATCCCTATCTAAAGCTCTGGTGGTGTAGTGCCTAAGGCATTTGACTGCTAACCAGAAGGCTGGTGTTCAAACCTACCAGCCACTCCTCAGAAAGAAGGTTGCACAGTTTAATTCCATAGTGATACTGCCTCAGAAACCCAAGGGGTCACTATGAATTGGATCCTATTTGATGGTAGTGCATATGGTTTTTGGTTTTTAATGATGAGCAATAAGAAAAACACAAGGTATAACGGATAAATTTACTGAATTTGTTTAGTAATATTGTATAAGGTCAGGTTCATTAAAATCAAAGCTTTTGTTTCCATTTGTAAAGTTTACAAAAGATTTTCATTTCTTTAAGGAACATGCCCAGGAAAATCCATGAAAAAATTTGGATCATGTCAAAGCGATTTTTGAATTATTTTCCACAGAATTTATATGATAGTAGTGTATTAGAATTATTATTAGGAGAGGCATCTCTTCACTCAGGAAGCTACTGGCTGCTGAGGCTAACAAGCCCAAGGTCAACAAATAAAATGGCACAGTCTCAATATTACCAAACCACACGGCAGGCCATTAATTCAAGTCCATTGAAAGCCCCAAGGTCGGCCAACCATGGCAGGCTGTTGAACAACAACATTACTACACGCAGGGTTCAAACAAGCCATCAGGTACAGACCATTCCCCAAGTCTTCTCCTTATATATATATATATACAGGAAGACCACATCATAAGACAGCTACTCAGCTGGTCACAGTAGATTCCACCATGGAGTTGATTACCATGGGGAAATACTACATCCAGCTGCCCAGCCACTCAACCAGGCCTAGCTAAGTTGACACACAAACTTAACCACCACATTGCTTGAATAGCATTCAAGAGGGAATGATGCAGAAGAGAAGAAAAAGTGAAAATACACATGGTGATTGTTAGAACTGGACACAACAATTAGTACTTGTTGTAAGATGGCATCGAGTCAGTTCTGACTCCTACTGACCCTACGTACAACACAATGAAACATTGTCTGGTCTTGTACCATCTTCATAATTATTATTATGTCTGCGCCTATTGTTGCAGCCACTGTACCAGTCTATCAGATAGAGAGTTTTCCTCTTGTGTGTTGATCCTTTCTTCACCATGCATAATATCCTTCTCCAGAGATTGGTCCCTCCTGATAACATGTCCAAAGTATGTGAAACCAAGCCTTGCCATCCTCTTTTCAAAGGAACATTCTGGCTGTGCTTCTTCTAAGATATATTAGTTCATTCTGGTAGTCCATGGTGTATTCTATATTTTTCACAAACATCATAATTCAAATACATCAATCTTTGTTTGGTCTTCCCTTTTCATTGTCCAGCTTTCACATGCATATGAGGCAATTGAAAATGCTATGCCTTGAGTCAGGAACACCTTACTCCTAAAAGTGACATCTTCGCTTTAGTTTAAAGAAATCTTTTGCAGCCCACTGCAATACTTCATTTAATTTCTTGACTGCTTCTTCCATAGTCATTGATTGTGGACCCAAATATGATGAAATCCTGATAACTTCAAAATTTTCTTCATTTATTATAACATTGCTAATGGGTCAAAAAACAATACAAAACAAAACAAAAAACACTGCCATCAAATGTTGACTCCTACTCATAGTAACCCTATAGGGCAGAGTTGAACTGCCCCCTAAAAGGTTTCCAAGGCTGTAAATCTTTATGGAAGCAGATTGCCTTAATTGATACAGCTGTGAGAACTTTGTTTTCTTTACAATGAGGTGTCATTCAAAGTGAAGGCTATAGTCATTCTTTGAAAAAAAAAAAAATTACTGTGATTTTGGTGAAAGTTTACACAGCAAATTCATTTTCCATACAGCAGTTCATACCATTTTCTTTTATGACATTGGCTGCATTTCCCCACAATGTGACAGCTCTCTTCCCATTTTCTCTCTGCAGTTACTTTTCCCTGTGTCCTTCATGCCTATGCTCCTGCACCCCTGAGCTGCCTCCTTGTACAAACATTACCATTCTGATCTCCTGTGATTGATTGCTTTAAGGAGTGTATCTACCTTATGTGAATATTCACTTTATGTGTCTGCTATTGTTCGGCTGGAAGCCACAGGAATGAACCTGTGGGCCATAGTCTTGGGAGTCTCACCAGGCTCTATCAGACCAGTAAACCTAGTTTTTTTTTTTTTTTTTCTTTTTAAATGGTATTATTGACTTTTTTTTTCCACATTGGTCTCCTACTCTACCCAGGATCTCCTGCACTAATCCCTTTCTGAGTGGTTGACAGGGGTATCCGGTCACCATCCAGTTCTTCTGGTCTCATGGTCATATAGGCTGAGGTTCCCATGGTCTACTGGTCCCTCGGACTATTTGTTCCCATGTGTCTTTGGTTATCTTCATTCTTCTTGGCTCTGGACAAGGAGAGACCCATTGTTGCATCTAGATGGCTGCTTGCAAACTTTTAATACCCCAGTCACTACTCACCAAAGTAGGATGGAGTACAATGATTTGTGTAGTATGTTATGCCAATTGAGCTTAATGTCCCCTACAACCACGGTCCTAAGCCCACAGGTCCAACTGCTTGCTCCCTTAAGTAAGGGTGGTTGACTGTGACCAAGAAGTTATCATAACTTTGTGCTTGTTAGCGCTATTATATATGTATGTTGAAATATCTTCTGTCAAGCTTACATATGGATATGGATACATTCCCTTTTGCTTAAACATACCTGATCATTAAGCCTGTCTACCCACCTATTTTCCTGTGGATTAATGTATATGTAAAAAGGTTTGTCTTTGTTGTTTGTACTTCTTGTGTATCTCTCTCTGTCTTGCTCTTCCTTAGTGTCACCCTCTTGGTCATTCACTTTTGGTATATTGCCCTTCCCTTCACTGAAATCAATACTTGTCCCCACCCATCTAGCAGTGTTCTCTCCCCTCCCCATCAATCCCTACTAATCAACAAGAAAGCTTCCTTCCATATATATAAACCTTTCCTTGACTTTTTACAATACTGAACTAATACAATATTTGTCCATCTATGTTTGACTTATTTCACTCAGCATACTCTCCTCCAAGTTCATCCACATGCAGTTTTCACAGATTCTATATTATTCTTTAATGTTGCATAGTATTACATTGTGAGTATGAGCCATAGTTTGGTTATCCATTCTTCTGTTTATGGGCACTTAGGTTGTTTCCTATTGCGAATAAGGCTGCAATAAACATGGGTGTGCATGTATCTATTCTTGTCCTGGCTCTTACTTCTTTTGGATATACATCTAGTAATGGGATTGCTGAATCAAATGCTATTTCTATTTCCAATTTTTTAATGAATCACCATACTGATTTCCACAGGGGTGCTATCATTTTACAGTCCCACTGGCAGTGTATGAAAATCCCTGTCGCTCCACATTCTCAGCAGCATTTATTTTCTATCTTGTTGAACTTGTCTGTCAGTGCTGGGATGAGATGGTAGCTCATGGTTGTTTTGATTTTCATCTCTGTAATGACTAATGATCACAAACATTTCTTCATGTGTTTTTGGTTGCTTGAATATCTTCTTTGGGAAAGTGTCTATTCATGTGTTCTGCCCAATTTTTCAAATTGGATTTTTTGTCAGGTATATTGTTGCTCCTTGGAAGGAAGGTTGGGCAATCCTACTTCTGTAGTGATACTGCCTCAGAAACCCAAGGAGGGGTCACTATGAGTCGGGGCAAACTTGACGGCATATAACAACAACAACAACATGCTGCTGAATATTTTTCCCCAATATGTTTTTACTCTTGTGGAGAAGCTTTTTGACACATATATAAATTTAATTTTTAGAAGGCCTCAATCATCTAATTTATCAGCTATTTGTGTATTTTGGGTTATGCTTGATAATCTATTTGTGTCATAAGTCAGAGCCCCTGAATATGTCTCTATTTTTCCCTTGATGAATGTTATTCTTTTAAGTTTCACATTTAAGTCTTTGATCCATCTTGTTAGTTTTTGTGTATGGTGTGAGGTATGGATTTTGTTTCACTTTTCTGCAAATGGATAACCAGTTTTGCAAAGACCATTTGTTAAGGAGACTATCTCTTCCCCATTTAATGCATTTGGGGCCTTTGTCAAAGATAAGCTGGCCATAGGTCGATGGATCTATTTCTGCATTATCAGTTCTATTCTGATGTTCTATGTGCCTGTTGCTGTACCAATACCAGACTTTTTTGACTATAGTGTCTGAGATCTGGGAGTGTGAGACCTCCTACTTTGTTCTTCTTCTTCAATAATGCTTTTTTTGTCCAAAGTCTCTTTCCTTTCCACGTAAAATTGGTGATTGTTTTTTCCATATCCTTAAAGAATGTTGAAGGGATATGAATTGGGATTGCATTAAATGTATAGATTTCTTTGGGTAGTATTGATACTTTCACAATGTTCAATCTTCCTATCCATGAGCATGGTATATTCTTCCATTATGTAGGTCTCATATGGTCACTTGAAATAGTATTTTGTAATTTTCTTTGTACAGGTCTTTTGTGTCCCTGGTAAGATTTATTCCCAAGTATTTTATTATTGTTATTTATTTATTTATTTATTTATTTTTGGTAGCTATTGTAAATGATATTGATTTCTTTATTTCTTTTTCAGCCATCTCTTTACTGGTGTAGAGGAATCCAACTGGGTTTTGTATACTGATCTGGTATCCTGTCATGTTAAATCTCTCAATTAGTTCCAGTAAATTTTTGTTGAGTCTCTTGGATTCTATGTATAGGATCATATCATCAGCAAATAGGTATATTTTTACTTCTTCCTTGACAATTTGGATGCCTTTGATTTCCCTTTCTTGCCTTATTGCACTGGCTATGACTTACAATAATGACAATTAAAAAAGAGAAGGTGTGGCAATATTAATTCCTGATAAAATTGACTTTAAGGCAAAAAACATCATAAGAGAAAAGGAAAGACATTGTATAATGATTTAAGGATCAATTGGACAAAAGGACATAACAATAATAAATACCCATGCATCCAATGAAAAAGCCCCTAAAATGCATAAATCAGATGTTAATAGATTTGAAAAGATATTTAACAATACAATGTTAAATAGAAGCGGTGATAGAGGGTGTTCTTGTCTAGTTTCTGTTCACAAGAGGAACAGTTTCAGACTCTGTCCATTGAGAATAATGTTGACTATTGGTTTTGCATATATCCCCTTTAATTTTTTGATGAATTTCCCTTCTATTCTTATTTTTTTGATAGTGTTTATCAGGAAGGGTGTTGGATTTTATCAAAAGCTGTTTCTGCATCTAGTGATATGATTATGTGATTCTTTTCCTTTATTTTACTTATGTGATGGATTACATTGATTGCTTTTCTAATGTTGAACCATTCTTTCATACCTAGTGTGAACCCCTCTTGGTCATGGTGTATTACTTTTTTCATATGTTGTTAGAGTTTATTGGCTAAGTTTTCATTAAAGTTTTTTGTGTGTAGATTCATGAAAGATATTAGTCTGTGGTATTCATTTTTCTAATATGTTTGCCTGAATTTGGGACAATTCCATCATTTTATATGTGCTGGTATATTTTGAATACTATTGATGTCAGTTCTTCTCTGAACGTTTGGTAGAAATCTCCAGTGAAACCATCTGGACCAGGACTTTTTTTTTTTTTTTGGTAATTTCTTAATGACATGTTCCATTTTTTTCCTTTTGTTATGGGTCTATCAAATTTTCCACTTCAGTCTATGGTAGTTTAGGTAAGTAATGTATTTCTAGAAACCTGTTCATTTCTTCAAGATTTCCAAAATTGTTGGAGTATAGTTCTTCATAATATCCTGATATTATCCTTTTTATTTCAGTTAGTTCTGTTGTGACATTGCCCAATTGGTTTCTTAGTTGTGTTATCTGTATTCTCTCCCTCTTTTCCTTTGTTAAATTGGCAGTGGTTTGTCAATTTTATTAATCTTTAAAAAAAAAAAAAACCTGCTAGTACTCTTGATTTTTTTCTATTGTCTTTCTATTTTCTGTTTCATTTAATTCTGTTCAAATCTGTATTATTTCTTTTATTCTAGTGAATGTACCTTTTTTTTTTTTTTTAATTTATTTTTGGTGCTCTTTTTCTAATTGTTGGAGATGTAGTGTTAAGGTGTTAATTTTGGCTTTCTTCTTTTTTGATGTGTGCATTTACTGCTATAAATTTCCCTCTGATCACTGCTTTAACTCTGCTCTAAAGATTATAGTATGTTGTGTTTTTCTTCTTGTTTGATTCAAGGAAATTTTTCATTTCATTTCTTATTGATTCTATTTTCCAGTCATTAAAAAAAAAAAAAAAAAACACTCTGTTATACATTCAGATCTGACTCATAGCGACCCCTCCTCCGGTTTCCGAGGTTATATCACTATGGAAGTAGATTCTCCAACCTGACTGCAGTCGAGTCAGATCCTACACAGTGACCCCTCCATGGGTTTCCGAGGTGGTATCACTATGGAAATAGATTGCCCAACCTCCTTCTAAAGAAGTGCTGGCCATAAAGAGGTTGTTACTCAGTTACCATGCGTTTTCTTTGCTTCCATTGATCTTCCTATCATTGATTTCTAATTTTATAGTATTGTGATTGAGAAGATGTTTTGCAGTATTTCAATGTTTTTAAATTTATTGAGGCTTACTTTATGGACTAATGTATGATCTATCCAGGAGAACATTCCATGTGCACTGGAAACGAATATATATTGTGCTGCTGTTGAGTGAATTACTCTGTAGATGTCTATAATGTCAAGTGTTTGATTGTATTGTTTAGTTCTTCTGTGTCTTTGTTGAATTTCTTTCCAGTTGTTCTATCATTCATTGAAACTTGTGTATTAAATTCTCCTACTATGACTGTGGAGTCATATATTTGTCTTTTCAAATCTATTAGTATCTGATTTATGCATTTTAAGGGCTTTTTCATTGGATGCATGGATACTGATTATGGTTATGTCCTTTTGTCCAATTGATCCTTAAATCATTATACAATGTCTTCCCTTGTCTCTTATGATGTTTTTTGCCTTAAAGTCAATTTTATCAGGAATATTGCCACACCTTCTCTTTTTTAATTGCCATTTCCTTGATGTATCTTTTCTCCAAACTTTGATTCTTAGTCCATTTTTGTCCTTGTCCCTAAAAGATGTGTCTCTTGTAGACAGCATATTGATGGGCTATGTTTTCTAATCCTGTCTGCAACTCTCTCTCTTGAGTCGTGCATCTAACTCATTTACATTCATTGTAATTATTGACTAGTGTGAATTTGTTGTTGCTATTTTGTTATTTGTTTTTTGTGGTGTTGTTGATTTCTTTGTTCCATATAATTTTCTGTGTTGAATTCATTTTGCTTATGAATCATGTTATCGTTTCCTTCATTGCTACAATTTTAGTATTTGCTAAATATCTGTTCCTGTCCTTTTTTGTTGTTGTTGTTTTGATGTGAAAGTTCATTATTTTTCTTTGAGATTAACCTATGATTTATAATTTTCTTACCAAATTTAGAGCAGTCTATTTTAACTCTCAATTGTCTTGATGTCTTCATCATTTAGAAGTTCTGTAACTATACTATTTTTCCATCTTTTCAGTTTATAGTCATCCTCACTTGCCAATTGTTTTCTCTGGTTTCCTTTGTACAATCTTGTAATCTTATTTTACTTTGGATACTTCCATAACTGGCTTGGTTTCTGGGTTCTGTCATATGTGTTAATTGTCAGTTGTTTGCTCGTTTGTTCCATCAAAAGGACTCCCTTTAGCATCTCTTGTAAGGTTGATCTTATGTTAATAAATACCCTTAATTTCTGCTTATCTGACCATATCCTAACTTCATCATCATATTTGAGAGATAACTTTGCTGTGTATACAATTCTTGGTTGGAATTTTTATTTTTTTAATTTCAGGATTTTACATATACTCTCCTATTGCCTTCTTGCCTGCATGTTTTCTGCCAAGAAATCTCAGCTTAGTCTTATTTGTTGCCCTTTGTAAGTAACTTTCCATTTTCCTGTGCTGCTTTCAGGACTTTTTCTTTGTAATTGGTTTTAATGAGTCTGATTATGGCATGTCTTGGTGATTTTCTTTTGGGGTCTATCCTGTTTGGGGTTTGTTGAACATCTTGAGTGGATATATTCTTATCTTTTATCATATCAGGGAAATTCTCTTCCAGAAAATCTTCAACAATTTCCTCTGTTGTTTTATTTGTCTCTTCTGTTCTGGAATTCCAGTTATACATAAGTTATTCCTCTTGATTGTATCCCACATGAATCTTAGACTTTCTTCATTTTTTTTTTTTTATCTTTTTCCTGATTGATCTCTTGCCAAAGTAGTATTGATGTATTTGTCTTCAATCTCATTAATTCTGTCTTCCACTGATTCTATTCTACTCCTTTGCCCATCCAATGTGTTAGGTACTTCTGAAATTTTAGTATTGGTCTTCTGGATTTCTATCTGTAGATTTTGTATCATTTCTATTTTTTCATTTATTTTGTCATTTTGTTCTTTCATTGTCTTCCAAACCTGTTCCAGGGTTTTATCTGTGCTTTCCTTAATTTTGTCAGTATTTTCCTTGATCTATCTCTCGATAGAAGGTACCTAAATAGAATTATTTTGAATTCCTTATCAATGAGTTCTGATGCTACTTCTTCCTCCGGAATGTTCTATGGGTATTTGGTCCCTTGCTTCTGCTGCTTTATATTGCTTCTTTGTGTGAATTGTGATGGTCCATTGTCTCCAATACATTGTAACATCATTTTATTTGTATTTAATTGCTAATTGTTTCTCTTCATTTTATTTTGATATATCTAAGTAAGCAGGGGACTGTGCTCATCTATTTATTAGTTGGCTTCACTTAGGCACTCACCACCTGTCTCCTGGTGGGTGTGGTAGATAATGAGAGTGGGTGCAAGATCTCTGTTAGCTGTTCATGAAGAGCATTTTAGGGTGAATCAGGCTTATACTGTCTGTTGTCTGTCATTGGACACTTAGTGCAGAAGAAGGCACTGGCCCTCACTCAGTGGATGGAGCTGAAGAAGGTGCAGGTATGATTGGGTCATATGGGCATGTTTACTATCTCCCACTCAGTTAGATAAAAACAACAACAATAATAATAATAAAGGACAAAATACACAAACCCCATAAATATACAGGAACAATCTCATCTCCCCCCCCCATAAAAAAAAAGAAAGAAAAGAAAGGAAAAGGAAAGGCAATAAATAAGAAGAAATATTTAAAGAAATACTTTACAAAGACAGAGGAAATAAAAATAACCCACAATATCTGAGGACGAAAGAATAAGGGAAAAGAGCAAGAGTAAACAAATAATAAAGAAAAAAATTGAGAAACCTGCAAAAAGAAAAACCAAAGGATAGGAATAACCAAAAGAAAGAAAAAAGATGGGAACAAGGGAAAGGGAAGAGGGGGAAAAAAAAAAAAAAAAAGAAAGAAACAAATCTGGGGGCAGGTCAGCCAGGCTCCATCAGAGTGCATATGCTGAGTTGGAATTTGTGCCAATCCAGAAAGTATGTTGATTTTGGGCGATGTCTGCCCCTTCATTCACCATAGGATGTGGTGTACTGCAGAAACAAGGGGAATACCACATCTTTTTGGTTGTCAGCCTACATACAGTGTGGTTGCCCATGCTGTCCTCGGCAGGCAGAGCATATTCTTAGATCACTGGGATAGTAATACTGTTGCTTTAAATATCCAAAATGCCTGCACTTCTTATAAATATTAAAAATTGCTGCACCCTCAGGGCAACCGAAAGTCTACAGTTCAGTTTATCTCATTTGCTGTTTTCCTTTCTAGTCATTAGCTATCAGTGTAGACATCCATGCAGCCCTTGATGAACAGGGCTGATTTTTAGGCTACAGCCTAGATACTAACATCACTTGTAAATACCAAACTTGTAATATCAGGATAGCCAACAGTCCGCAGTTCCATTTGTCTTCTTATTTACTGTTTTAATTCAGGTTCTTCTACTAGTTTCTATTTAATCCAGTTCTGTATCCTTCTTGTCAGAGCTCAGGACTCCAGGATTATCTTCTGTATCTGTCAATTGATTTATCTTTTCTTTGTTGAAGAGATTTGTTTCTGTGTAGTTTGTCTATCTGTTCTCCAATTTTACCAGAAGTCCCAAGATTGTAGTCTTTCATTTTCATCAGTAAGTGCTTCAAATCCTCTTCACAATCAAGCAAGGCTGTGTCATCTCATACGTTGTTGTTGTTGTTAGGTGCCATTGAGTTGGCTCTGACTCACTGTGACCCTATGTACAACAGAACAAATCACTTCCTGGTCCTGTGCCAGCCTCACAATCCTTGCTATGCCTGAGCCCAATGTTGCAGCCACCATGTCAATCCATTTCATTGAGGGACTTCCCCTCTTTCAATGACCTTCCACTTTACCAAGCCTGATATCCTTCTCTAGGGAGTGGTCCCTTCTGACAATGTAACCAAAGTAGGTGAGATGAAGTCTGGCCATTCTCACATCCAAGGAGAATTCCAGTTGCACTTCCTCCAGGACAAATTTGTTAGTTCTTCTGGCAGCCCAAGGTAATTTCAGTATTCTTCACAAACACTACAACTCAAAAACATCAACTCTTCTTTGGTCTTCTTTATTCATTGTCCAGCTTTCACTTGAATATGAGGCAATTGATAATACTATGGCTTGGGATAGGTGCACCTTAGTCTTCAAAGAAACATCTTTGCTCTTCAGCACTTTAAAGAGGTCTTTTACATTGACCACTGCTTCCATTGATGTTGATAGTGGAACCAAATAATACAAAATCTTTGACAACTTAAATCTTTTCTCCTTTTACTGTGATGTTGCATATTAGTTCATTTGTGATTATTTTTGTTTTCTCTATGTTGAACTGTAAACCATACAGAAGATTGCAGTTTTTAATCTTCATCAATAAGTGCTTCAAGTCATCTTCACTTTCAGCAAGCAAAGTTGTATCATCTACATACTGCAGGTTGTTATGAGTCATCCCATCTGCATATAATAGGATGTTAATGAGTCTTTCTCTAATCCTGATGCCACATTCTTCTTCATAGAGTTTGGCTTCTCAGATTATTTGCTCAGCATACATTTTGGATAAATATGGTGAAAATTTACATCCTGACACACACCTTTCCTGACATTAAATCAAGAATTATACCCTTGTTTTTTCCAAACAACTGCCTTGTTGTCTATGTACAGGTTCCATGTGAGCACAATTAAGTGTTCTGGAATTTCCATTCTTCACAATGTTATCCATAATTTGTTATGATCTTCACAGTTATATAGTCAATAAAACACATGTAGACATCTTTCTAGTATTCTCTTACAACAAAGATCCATCTGACATCAGCAATGATATCCCTCATCCCATGTCCTCTTCTGAATCTGGCATGAATTCCTCACAGCTTCCATCACTGTACTGCTGCCAGAGGTTTATCTATGGAAAATAGCTCTTGTGGCAAGCACTGAAATTGTGCCCCTGTCCAAACATCTGACACTCATCTTTTAAGTAATTTATCATAATATCACTTCAAAAATAAAAGTCAAGCTTGTTAATTTTTTACTTAATACAATATGACACTACATGAAAATTACAACTGCACTGTTCTTGCTTTAACTGGTGAAAACTGGTCTATGATGTGCCCAAAGTTATTTTTCAGTTTTCTCTTTCTACACTCAATAGTGCAAGATCACACAGTTGACCTTGACCCATGGAGACTTCGAAATATGAAAGCATTTTATTTAACTTGTTGAGTGATCTCTTACACCTGGTGATGTAAACTGCTGTAATAGAAACTGCTCAGTGGAGCCTCACATCAAATGTCACTCGGGATGCGCGCTTTATTTACCATACTTTACATATATCTCTGACTGATGCAAACATTTTTGAATTAAGTTCAGCAAAATTTTATTTGTGTGTGATATAAATGATACTTGTTAGGTAATGTTGGCATTTGATTTCATTACTTTTGTTTGAAATGGGCATAGCTATGGATCTTTCTCTGTTGACAGATAACTGTTTTCCAAATTTCTTGGCATAGACAAGTTAGCCATTCCAGTGTTGCATGCATTTGTTGAAACATTTTGGTTAGTATTCTGTTAATTCTGGAAGCCTTGTTTTTTGCTAATGCCTTCAGTGCAGCTTGAAATTCTTCCTTCAGCACCATCAGTTCTTGTTCATATGTTATCTCCTAAAATGGTTGAATGTCAACAATTTTTTTTCTGGTACAGTAACTCTGTATATTCTTTCCATCGTCTTTTTCTGTTTTGCCATAGAATCCTCCTTCAGTATTTTAACTTGAAGCTTTAATTTTTCCTTCAGTTCTTCCTTTTTGGTTTTCCAGCTTCAGGCCTTTGAACATTTCATTATAAAACTTTATTTGGTCTTCTTGATCTGCCCTTTGAAATTTTACATTCAACTTTTTTACTTCATCATTCATTCCATTTGTTTTAGCTACTTACTCTATGTTGGGCAATCTACTTCCATAGTGATAATGCCTTGGAAACCCAAGGAGGGGCTGCTATGAGTGAAGTCTGACTCAACAGTACATAACAACAACAATAACAACTCTATGTTTAAGCTCTGGTGGAGTAGTGACTAAGTCATTTGACTGCTAACCAGAAGGTTGGAGGTTCAAACCCACTAGCTTCTCATTGGAAAGAAGATTGGGCAATCTACTTCCATAGAGATACCACTTTGGAAAACCAAGGAATTTTGCTATGAGTTGGAGATGACTTGATGACACATAACAACGACAATATGTTCAAGAGCAAATTTCAGAGTCTCTTCTGTATTCATTTTGGACCATTCTTTCTTTCCTGTCTTTTTAATGATCTTGTAATGATCTTTTGCTTTCTTCATGTATTATGTCCTTGATGACATCCCACAACTCATCTGCTCTGTGGCCATTACTATTTAATGTGTCAAATTAGTCTGTAAATTCAGGTGAGATATACCCAAGGTTGGCTTACGTAGACTTGTATTAATTTTCTTCAGTTTCAACTTGAACTTTCATATAAGCAATTGATGGTGTGTAATGAAGTTGGCCACTCGCCTTCATGTGACTGATGATATTGAGTTTCTCCCTCATCCCTTTCCACATATGCAGTCATTTTGATTCCTGTCTTTCTCGTTTAGCAATCTCCACATGTGTATTTGACATTTATATTGTTGAAAAAAAGGGTATTTTCAATGAATAGGTCTTTAGAATTAGAAAATTCTAACATGGAATCTAGGAGCTCTGGTAGCATAGTCCCTAAAGCATTTGACTGCTAACCAGAAGGCTGGTAGTTCAAACCCACCAACCACTCCTCAGAAGGAATGTTGGGAAATCTACTTCCATAGTGATACCACCTTGGAAACCCAAGGAGGGGTCGCTATGAGTTGGGTCTGACTCGACAGCACACAACAACAACAACAATAATAATGACAACAACAACAACATCATGGAATCTGATATTTTTTTATTTCACAAAAGCTGTATTTTCCAGCTACTGATCTCTCTTCTTTGGTTCCAACTTTCTCATTCCAATCATCAAGAATTATCACTGCATCTTGATTTCATTTTTTGACTGATTTCAACCAGCAGAAATTGGTAAAATCATCATTTTTTTCATCTTTGGCTTGAGTAGTTTGTGTCTAAATTTGAATAATAGTCATATTAACTGGTCTTCCTTATAGACCTATGGATATTACTCTATCACAGTTAGTGTTATACTTCAGGATAGATCTTGAATATTTTTTTTGGCAATATATGTGACACAGTTCCTCTTCAATTTGTCAATCCCAGCTTAGTAAATTTTATTATTGTCCAATTCAAGATGGCTAATGGCAGTCTATTTACACTTACTAATATCTACAATATTAACCTTTAAATGTTCCATTTCCTTTTCCACTATTCCTAATTTTCTAGATCCATATTTCATACATCACACATTCTGATGGATGTTTCCAGCCATTTCTTCTCATTTTGAGTCATACTACATCAGCAAAGGAAGGTCACAAAAGCTTTTTTTCCATCCATGTCATTAAGGTCAACTTGAACTTGAGCAGGAAATGTGCTTCCCCAGTTGTATTTTGAGTGCCTTCCAACCTGAAGGAACTCTGGTGGCACAGTGGATAAGACATTTGGCTATTAATCAGATGGTCAGCAGTTCAAACCCACCACCTGTTCTGCAGAAGGAAGATGTAATCTACCTGCATAAAAACTTACAGCCTTGGAAACACAATGGGGTTCACTATGAGTCAGAATTGACTCAATGAGTTAGTTTTTTTTTTATTTTTTCTTTTCCAACCTGAGAGGCTCATCTTCCAGCATTATATCAGTGTTCCACCACTATTCATTAAATTTTCACTGGACATTTTTTTTTTAGAAGTGGATTTCCAGGTCCTTCTTTCTAGTCTGTCTTAGTCTTGAAGCTCCACTGAAACTTAACCATTTTGAGTGACTCAGATGGTATTTGAAATACTGTTGGCATAGCTTCCAGCATCCCAGCAACAAACAATCCACCACAGTACCACAAACTGACAGGTGAGTGGGGGAATCAAGCCATAAATAAACTAAATTACCATAAATAAGTAAATTACCATATTAAAAATGTTTATGAAGTTGAAAAAATTTTTTGCATAATTAAGGTATGATACTTTCAGTTTAATCAAGCCATAAATTAAGAAAACACATCATCTTATTTGTGCAAAAATTTGCTCACTATCATAAAGTTTATTAACAGGTTAATTTGTCAAATTAAATATTAAAGGAAAAAATACTTTATAATAATCATATTAATTGAAAATAATCTACTTTAATTTGTGACTATGCCACTCCTCGGAAGGAAGGTTGGGCAATCCTACTTCCGTAGTGATACTGCCTCGGAAACCCAAGGAGGGGTCGCTATGAGTCGGGGCCGACTCGACGGCACACAACAACAACAACAACAAATATATATAACATATATATAAAACTAAAAAAGAGGAAAATTTTATTAACTTGATTAAATTTATCTTCCTGAAATGTCAACATCAGAGTTAATATAAAACTTTAGAAGAATTATCTTTCAAATAGAGACAAAGTTATGCAACATAAACTATTGTATTTCATGTATATGTATATATGTGTGTGTGTGTGTGTGTGTTAATTTCTTGGCTGAAGAAAATAAATACAAGACCTAAAGTTGAAAAGCAAAAGAGAATCTAGATATAGACTTTAAACTGACAAAATATGAGGAAGTTTGCAATACAGAAGATCTTTAGTCCATATAAAAATTTAGAAACCATCTCAAAATAGATTTGACTTGCTGAACCCTAATGATGGAAGACAAGATGAGTTGTGGGAAACTTCAAGAACATCATTCATGAAGAAAACAGAAGGTCATTAAACAGCCAGGAAAGAAAGGAAAGACCAGATTTGATGTCAGAGGAATCACTGAAACTTGTCCCTGAACGTAGAGTAGTTAAATCAAACAGAAGAAATGATAAAGTAAAAGAGATAAACAGAAAATTTCAAAGAGTGGTTCAAGAAGAGAACATAAGGGCTTATAATGAGTTGTGGAAAGACCTGGAGTTAGAAAGCCAAAAAGGAAGAACATGCTCGGCATTTCTCAGGCAAAAGAACTGAAGGAAAAAATCAAGACTCGAGTTCCAATACTGAAAGTTTCTATGGGCAAAATATCAAAAAAAAAAAAAAAAAAAAAAAAAAGGTAGAAGGAACATACAGTATTACTGCACCAAAAAGAATTAGTTGACATTCAAACATTTCTGGAGGAAGTCTATGATCAGGAAGTGATCATAATTAAAGAAGTGAAAGCTGCATTAAAGGCATTGGTTTCAAACAAGGCTTCCAGAATTGACAGAAAACAAATTGAGATCTTTCAACAATGCAATTCTGGGAGCACTCACGTTTATGTTGGCCAAGCAACTGAAAAAAATCCATATTTATGCTCATTTCAAAGAAAAGTGATCTAGCAGAATGTGTAAATTATTGAACAATATCATTATTATCACATACAAGAAAAATTTTACTGATGATAATTCAAAAATTATTGCATCAGTACACCAACTGAAAATTGCCAAAAAATCAAGCCAGATTCAGAAGAGCACAGTGTGATGTGTGATGGTTAAAGTTGTTTCAATTTGGCTGGGCTGTGATTCTCAGTGGTTTGGAAGTTATGATGTAGTTTGTTGTTGTTATGTGCTGTTGAGTCAGTCCTGACTCATAGTGACCCCTCCTTGGGTTTCCGAGGCAGTATCACTATGGAAGTAGATTGCTCCACCTTCCTTCCGAGGAGTTGCTGGTGGGTTTGAACCACCAGCCTTCTGGTTAGCATTCAAATGCCTTAGGCACTACACTACCTGAGCTCCCATGATGTAGTTTAGGATTTCTATATTGATGTACTCATCCTCATTTTATGATCTAATATAACATAATCACTTCCATGTTGAGATTTGCTATGATTAATCAATCAGTTGAGAAGGAGTTTCCTCAAAGATGTGGCCTGTATTCAATATATATGGACATTCTGACAAAGCTCTATGGCTTTTTACTTATTCCGGATCCTGCACCTAGCTTGTCAATCTGGTCTCTGGTTCTTGGGACTTAAGCCTACAATTTGTTGCATTGCCTATCAATTTGGATTTGTTAACCTCCACAGCCTGTAAGCCAGCAGCCTGATATCTAATCTTCCAATCTTGAGTTCATTAGCCCCTAGAACTATGTGAGTCAGGAGAGGCCTCCAGCCTGAATTCTGGCCCACAAGCTTGGGACTTGCCAGCCTCTACAACCGTGTAAGCCATTTATGTCACTCTCTCTCTCTCACTCTCTCTCTCTGTCTTTACATATGTATATACATATATAAGCTTCATGGTTTTATTTCTCTAGAGAAATAGACAAATAAACACAAGGGAGGAGAGATATCCATTTGATATCAGATGGATCATGGCTGAATGCCGAGAACACCAGAAGGATGGGTACCAGTGCTTTATTGACCATGCAAAGGCATTCAGCTGTGTGATTCACAACACATTTTCGATAACATTTGAGAATTCCAGACCACTTAATTGTGCTCCTGCTGAAACTGTATATACATCAAGAGGCAGTTATTCAAACGGAACAAGAGGATATTATGTCATTTAAATAAGGAATGATATGTTTCAGGGTCGTATTCTTTCCCCATACTTATTCAATCTGTATGCTGAGCAAATAATCCAATTTTTACTATATGAAGAACATAGTATCAGAATTTCATGAATTCTCATTAACAACCTGTGATAAACAGATGACACAGCCTTGCTTGCTGAAATTAAAGAGGACTTGAAACATTTACTGATGAAGATGAAAAACTACAGCTTCCAGTATGAATTATACATCAACATAAACAAAAGAAAAATCCTCACAACTGGACCAATAAGCAATCTTATGATAAATGGAGAAAAGACTGAAGCTGTTAGGGATTTCATTTTACTTGGATCCACAATCAACTTTCATGGAGACAGCATTCAAGAAATCAAATGACATATTGCATGGGCAAACATGTTGCCGAAGACCTCTTTAAAGTAACAATTAAAGAAGTCACTTTTAGGACTACGGAGTGGCTGATCCATGCAATGGTATTTTCGATATTTTTATATACATGCATATAGTGGAAAATGAATAAGGAATTCCAGAGAAGAACTGATACATTTGAATTATGGTGCTGATGAAGAATATGGAATATACCATAGATTGCCAAAAAATGAACATGTCTTGGAAGAAGTACAACCGGAAGGCCCCTTAGAAGCAAGGATGACCAGACTTTATCTCATATACTTTGGATACATTATCAGAAGGGTCCAGTCCCTGGAGAAGGACATCATGCTTGATAAAACAGATTAACAGCAAAAATGAGAAAGACTTTCAATATGATGTATTAACACAATGACTACTGCAGCATTGTGCTCAAATATAGCCACAATCGTAAGGGTGCCAAAGAAATAGGCAGTGTTTTGTTCTGTTATATATAGTGTCACTGTGAATTGGAACCAACTTGATAGCCCCTAACAAGATCATAACAATAACAACATATAGACATTTAATAGTATTCCTTCACATTAATAATAACAGTAAATGTAATAAAAAAATGGTACTACAATAGTAAATTCTTAAGGTATATATTAATACATTTTTAAAGAAGCACAAGCTGATGGAAAACTTGACAATGTATTATTAACAGAAGAAAAGAGGATTTGAATAAGGAAAAATAAATGGGATATTAAATATTAAAAACATGCTATATTTTCTAAAACAGCCTATAAATTTAATAAAACGGATCTAAAAGTTATGAAGTAGTGTTACTTTCCAGAAATAGTAAACTTTTAAACACAATAACAAGTAAATCTGACTCTGACCCATAAAGAGTTAACTAGAAAGCCTTGTGATTGAAAAAATGTGAGGTTAGTAAGGTATAGGCAAATAGATGCATGAAATCAAATAAAGATTCCCAAACAAGACCCCAACATATTAAGGAAGGGAGTGTATCTAGAAGTAGGGATCCATAGCCATGCAGAAAACAGGTTAACTTAATACATGAGGACGCTACCCATCATGGTAAACATTTACACTTGATTTTTAATTAATAAATTTGAAATTAACTATATATATATATGAATCAGTTAAATGCAACAGCAAAAACAGCATCTTTTAAATTAAATATGAAACTATTGTTATGACTGAAAGGTCAGAAGTAATTTTGGGGCAAGACAAAGAGGTGACAAATCTTAAAGGAAAATATTAATAAATTTAATTAATTTAATACTAAAAATAATTGTATAAAATTTAAGTAAAACGGCTCAATGTTAAAAAATCAACAAGTGATTAGCAAATGAAAGATATTTGCAAGATTTATTAGCAGATAAAGGATGAATTTCTAAAAGTTATTTTAAATAAACTTCCAAACCAATGAGAAAGATACAAATAATTAAAATGAAATTGTGAAAAGGACATTAAAAAGAAAATCACAGAAAGCCGCATTGCCAATAATCATGTTGTTGTGTGCCATTGAGTCGGACCCAACTCATAGTGACCCTTCTTTGAGTTTCCAAGGTGGTATCACTAGGGAAGTAGATTGCCCAACCTTCCCTCTGAGGATTTCCTGGTGGGTTTGAACCACGAACCTTCTGGTTAGCAGTCAAGTGCCTTAGGCACTAGGCTCACTGTTAATTAAAGTAATGTGAACAAAACAACAGTGATACATACAGAATTTCTCAAGCATCAATATGACAGTATCAAAATACTGGTGATACCTAGTGCAGGTGAGTGTGTGAGCCCTCACACACTGCTGGAGGTGCAATCACTTTTGAAAAGGTAGCAGTCTGTGAAAACGTCCAAGGAGTTCCTCTTTCTGCCTGTCCACTAGGATTTATGATTCAGCTTAGCTGGAATACCACTATGGACAAGAGTAAAATGTTTATTATTAAGGTAATGGAAACATTTATGTTGTGGTATACAGTCACATGATGATATATGAAGATTAAATGAATGGACTGCAGGCATTATGTGTGGCAACAGAATAATATAAACTTCTCTTTGAAAAAAATAACTTTGAAATAACAAAATCGGAGGGAAACTGAGGGGATGAAAGAGAAGAAGAAAGGATATATATATATATATTTTTTTTATCAAGACTAACATTTTTAAGTTTTTTTTTTTTTTTTT
>NW_006921810.1:5211602-5212200 GCF_000298275.1 Orycteropus afer afer | reverse complement strand
AGAAAGCCTTATAGCTTCTACTACCAGGGCTGACATAGCTGAAACTCAAATCCAGAGTCTTATCGTAAGAGTGGCTGATTTACAATGCCTGCTCGATTGCCAACCCAGAACGGTGTCTGATGTTAAAGTGAGGACATTGATTGGAAAAAAATGGGATCCTGTAACCTGGAATGGGGACATATGGACAGATGATCAGGAAAATCAGGATATGGAGCCTGTGAATTCTGTTGAATCCCTCCCATCTGAACAGATTACTATAAAACCATTATCCTCTCCCCCTCAGCTTGAGGGAACTAGCCAAACCATTCCTGCAGGGCTACTGTGTGAGGCAGAGGCCATGGAAAACATTCCTGAATGCTCTCCAGAACTGACTCAAGTACCTATCCTGACGGCTCGCCCCATAACAAAGGTTAAGTCTAAGAGAGCTGCAAGAGGTGAAATAGAAAGTGTGACTGAGGAGGTAATACGCTATACTTCAAAAGACCTGCTTGATTTTACCAATCTGTACAGACAGAAACCTGGAGAATATGTATGGGAATGGCTACTGAGGGTGTGGGATAATGGTGCAAGGAATGTAAGATTGGATCAGTCTGAGTTT
>NW_006921810.1:5204977-5206507 GCF_000298275.1 Orycteropus afer afer | reverse complement strand
TATGTTATTACCAAATATTTTTTTCCCAATCTGTAGGTTCTCTTTTGACTCTTTTGGAGAAGTCTTTAGAAGCACATAAAAATTTATTTTTAGAAGATCCCAATCATCTGGTTTCTCTTCTGCTGTTTGTGCATTTTGAGTTATGCTTGATAGTCTATTTATGCCATATATTAGGGCCCTTAAGACTAACATTTTTAAGTTTTAACCTCACAGTTTCTTATTTTTCCTTATAGATTTTACTTCATATTACATTATTTTTCCAAGACACTTTTTACACAAAAAAAGGAAAAATTAAAAAATAAATAAATAATTCACATTGCATCGATTCAAATTCCATTTTCTTCATTAGTATCTCTGAACATTTACCATACTAAATTAAACCTGTAGCCTTCAGTTCTTGACTTTATATTTTTGTAATGTATAAATGTATTCAGAAACAATACAGAAACTTGTTTTACAGATGTTGTGTTTCTGTGTATTTATTCTCATCAGCCTGGGATTGCTTTCTCATTTGACATTGTATTTTGCTTTCTATTTTTGTTGATAATATAAAATAATGCCTTCAATTTGACTACCACATAGTACTCCATTGAATAATTGATAAATGATAAAAATGTATTCTCCTACTCACAGACATTTATGTTTTTTTTTCTAACTTTTTGCTGGCAAAATATCATTTGTAACCCTCTGGTAAGACAAATAGTGGAAGCCTCCTTACTCTTAGAGCTTCCACTTCATATGTAACGTCTCTTTAATTGTCAGAAACACTCTGTAATAAAAGTACTATGTTAGTCCAATGAGATTCAAAGAAATTAAATAGTCTTCTCATGATCTTCCAGCCGATATTCAGGGAGCCAATGTTTGACACAAGCCTGTATCACTGAAAAACTGTGTTCTAACCAAGACAATATATACCTGGTGCACATAATTTTTTTGTAACACTAATTCATTTCCTACATTTTCACACAGCAAATTTGTTTTCAAACATGTGATTTGTAACAATGATGATGAATAATCCAAAAAGGAAGCCTTTTGCCTTCAAGTCATTTGTAACTCATGCCTGTACCACATGTTACGGAGTAGTGGTAGTCAGATCCTTTTTCTCCTGAAACCAGAAAAGTCTAGAGAAGAAAAAATGAATTGGCAATTACTAAAAGTTTTATGCTTCATGAGCAAGAAAAAATGTTTAAGGTGTGTATGTATATGGTTTGGGAATGAAGACGTAGGATGGTGAGAAATTCTGCACAAGAATAAAACTAGAGAGTAATTTTAAACTTCACCCAGAAAGAAATTGTTTCAATCCTGAAAATACTTCATTTGAACATTTGCCAACAATGAGATATTTTCTTAATCTTCCATCAGACTCACTTCCATCAAAAAATGTAAAATAAGAGGCAGCCAAAATCTCCTTTTAATGGAGCTTTAAGTAATAAGTGGACATTACTTTTGATAGAGAAAATTTGACTGCTAAATTCTTGCATTTTGATTGTCAAGAATTACTGATTACTCTAAAATGCCATATATATATAT
>NW_006921810.1:5196805-5204779 GCF_000298275.1 Orycteropus afer afer | reverse complement strand
AAAATGTACTTTTTTAAATATCAATAGCTATAAGCTGTCTTAAAAATATTACTGCAGATTTTCTTGTGGGTAACATTTATTTCTTTTCTAAATCACTTGCTTTTGAAATGATTATCAAGAATTCTGAAAATCAAGGCATTCAAGAATTCATCATTTTCCTACAATGTGTAGCTGGGAAAAAAAGTGATTTTCTGTATGAGTGCTACCGACCAAAGAAAATACAAGGAGGCAATATTTACCACAAATAATTTCTAGAGACAGTAAACCTCATATAAGTCTATAATAATAATAATAATAGAAAGCTAGGTAAAATATTTGCATGCATATTCCACAGAAAAGAAAATGTGAATGGCTAATAAATACAAGATACTTGAACTCATTATAATTCAGGGAAATCCCAATTAAAACTACAATGAGACATCACTGCAAAAACACCAAATTGGCAAATACTGACATGTTAGACAATGATAAGATTAGGCCAGGATATAGAACAGAAACTGTCATTCACTACAGGTGGGAGAAAATCTTGGTACAACTGCTTTAGAAAACAATTTTGCGTTATCTAGTAAAACTTAAGGAGCTCTGGTAGCATAGTGGCTAAAGCACTTGACTGCTAACCAGAAGGCTGGAGGTTCAAACCCACCAGCCACTCCTCAGAAGGAAGGTTGGGCAATCCTACTTCCATAGTGATACTGCCTCGGAAACCCAAGGAGGGGTCGCTATGAGTCAGGGCTGACTCGACGGCACATAACAACAACAATAACAGTAAAACTTAACAAGGTCAAACACACTGATCCAGCAAATCCCCATTAGGTATATAATCTAAAAAACCCTTACCCTTGTTAACTTTGAATGATCATAAGAACAATGTTTGTAATAATGAGAAACTGGAAATAACTAACATATTTATCAGAAGAAGAATGGAAAAAGTATTATATACCCATAACTAGAATACTGTATGTCAGTAAAATCAATGTACGTCTTCACTCATTAATAGAGTCATATGTCAAAAACACAATGTTGAGTGACAAAAACAAGTCTCAGAGAGTATGCTACTGCTCATATAGAGTCCCAAAACTTATTAATCAGCAGTGTGAATTTGATTAGTAAATATACATGTGATAAATCTAAATAGAAATATGAACAGAAAATTCAATATTAGTAATTCTTGAGTTATAAATAGAGGTATAGGAGGGCTTTCTATTTCTTAAGCTGCATAAAAAATTCATCTTCAAAAATACAAAAATGAATTAATAAATCAGTACACAAAATAGTGAACCAATGAAACCAGAAGATACAACTGATGTACTAATAAATGCTGTGACTTCAAAGAAGTTGCTCCACCATTCTTTATACAGTTACTTATTTATTACATGAGGAGATTGTATTAGATAGCACCTGAAGTTCCCTTATGGATGTGATAGTCTCTGTGTCCATATATTTCCTGGAACATGACACTGTTTTAAAAAATGGAGTAAGTATAATTTACAAATGGTGTAGACATTAAAGGAGCTCTGGTGGCATAGTGCCTAAGGCATTTGGCTGATAACCAGAAGGCTTGCAGTTCAAACCCACCAGCCACTCAATTGAAGGACAATGAGCAATCTACTCTTGTAAAAATTTACCACCTCAGGAACCCAATAGGGGTTGCTCTAAGTCAGAATTGATTGGATGACAGTGGGTTTGGTTTTTGGTTTGTAGACGTAGAGACTTACCTTTTCATGATGCTTTCCATCTACTAAGACTTTACTAGCTCTGGTAGCATAGTGGCTAAGGCACTTGACTGCTCACCAGAAGGCTGGCGGTTCAAACCCACCAGCCACTCCTCGGAAGGAAGGTTGGGCAATCCTACTTCCGTAGTGATACTGCCTCGGAAACCCAAGGAGGGGTCGCTATGAGTCAGGGCTGACTCGACGGCACATAACAACAACAACAACAACAAGACTTTACTAATCTTTTCTCTGAAAAAAAAGTCCCTATTGAGACACACTGGATTCATTCTAGTTCTATAAACAGAGATTAAGAAGTATTATAATTATTGATTTAAGTGTGAATTAACATAATTCCATATCTGAAGATATGAACTATTATGGTTATTGGCGTAAGTATGAGATATTTACAAGTGCTTTGTGGAGTTGAATTTTAACAGAGTTAATGCAATCTTCATATTCACAATAAGCTTTCTACCATGAAAAAAAAACAGTAATTATTGCATTACTTTACACCCATTTAAAGTTAACTTTGCTCCCTGGAAGTTATCCTGTATCTTGCAGGATGGATTCATTGCCAATTTCAAGTCTGCAATGAAAGTTTCATGGTGTACTAGGTTCAGTTCAATATGCAGATCATCATACATGTTTGTTTTAAAACTCCAACATTGCAGTGAAGTAGTTTCTTTCTCTGGGAGGGGGCTTAATATTTCAAATAGATGCTAAATCTAGTTTCCTTTTAACTTCTCCTCTTCCTTCTGAAATATTTTTGGCAGTAAAGTTGAAAATTTACAATGGCACATATTTTGGGGCATAGCAGAATAACATGTCACTTAACAGCAAACTAGATATGTGAGTACTGTTCAAATATTTCCTTCACCTTTTAAAGAAAGACAGTTTCATTTGAGAAGTGACACAGGAGTCAGAAGGAAAGTCTTAATGCCGGTAAAATAAAATATCTCTATGCACATTGCAGAATGGAACAGGGCCAAAAATTATTCCAATTCTGTACACTTCAACCTCCCTCCATAGGAACTATCAAGGATCTTAATTGACAGCAACCATGAAACACCTCTTGCTGCTAGGAACAAGGAGCAGTGGAAAATTCATTGCCAAATAAAACTAAGAAATTGCTGTTGAAATTCCATATCTGATATATTTATAGATACTAGACCTAAACCATTTCTTTATGAAGAATTCCTCTTTTTTCTCCCAAATAGAAAGAAAATGGCTTGTTTAAACACAGAGCTCTTATAAAATCTATTAACTAATATCTAAAGAAGTAACTACTGAGTGTCTAACAAAAAATACCAACTCATATATAAACAAAGGAATAAAAAATTTCATTAAGCATTAAATAACCAAAATCTGCTTGCCTTAAGTTTTTCCTCTGATTAAACGAACACCTCAATAGAAGTGGTGAAGCATCTAACGCTATAAAATTGTTCTACTGTTTCTCTTGAAGTTTTTCATACTTTTTGAAAATAGATGATATAAAATTATTATATGGATACTGGAACCTACAAGAAAGATAACTGAAACACAAAAATGCTCTGTATGTTTTTTCTATGGTTTGCACTCCAAGTCATAATTATAGATTTTACTAAGTTGAGTTAGAACAAGATCTAAAAATTTACCAATTACTATATCTATTACTAAGGAAGGTTGGGCAATCTACTTCCATAGTGATATTGCCTCGGCAACCCAAGGAGGGGTTGCTATGTGTCAGGGCCAACTCGAGGGCACATAACAACAAAAATATATATATTACTATAATATATATTTGATTTTCTCTGATTCTTCTTTTACAAGCAGAAGCAACAATTTCTATGATATAATTTAAACATTTTCACAATATATTCATTTATAATCTTTTCCAAAAAATTAGCACATTCAGTTTTCAAAACTAATTTGGAAAATAAACAATGATCCACATTTTATGAATGAGGGAACTAGGGCTGATGTAGCTGAAGTCGCGTGGTTTCAAATGGTAAGAGCTAGCACATTCTTTCTGTCTCCAATCCCCACTGCCTCCCCCACCTTGGTTGCCAGCACATTAGATCCAGCAAGATTTATATTCCAACTTTATTAATTAAACTCAAACTCCAAGGTTACAAATTAATATATGGTAGTTAAATATACTTTTTGAAATATAGATGTATAAAGCTAATTTGTATTACAAATATAACAATAAAAATATAGTAATTTTTTTTTTTTAGAATTTTTCTTCTGAGTTTCCTAACTACTGAAGAAGAGACAAACTTTGAACTTGTAAGTATAAGTGTTTCCAGGTTTTATTTCTTTCTTGAACAATTAATTCTTCCAAGTACTGTTCTGGTTACCTAGTGCCACTCTAACAGAAATATACCACAAATGGGATGGCCTTAAAAAACAGGATTTTATTCTTACAATTTGAAGGCTTTAAGTTTGAGTTCAAAATGCCAGGCTCTAGGGACTGGGTGAAAGCCCCTCAAACTTGGGCTTCAGCTCTGCCTCCTATTCCTGCCCCAATGAAGTTAGAGTCTTTTCTTCACTCAGCTGCTGGCTGCTGAGGCTGACAAGCCCAAGGTTGACAAGTAATAAGGCACAGTCCCTGTATTACCAAACCACATGGCTGGCCATTAATTCAAGTCTATTAAAAGTCCCAAGGTCAGCAGAGCCTGGCAGCCTGCTGAACAACGACTAGACTACACGCAGAGTTCAAAAGTGCCATAAGCTGAAGACCAGTCCCCAAGGATTCTCCTTATATACAGGAAGCAGACCACATCCCTAAGGTAGCTACTCAGCTGCTCACAGTAGATTCCACCATGCAGTTGATTAGCAGTCTCATTATGGGGAATACTAGATCTAGCTGCCCAGCCACTCAACCAGGGCTAGACAAGTTGACACACAAAGTTAACTACCACATGCACATATGCATATTGCAGATACTTCATATTCAATTCTGTAATAAAGCTTCTTACCTAAGATAATTTCTGTGTGCCTATGTGTTGTGCAAGAGGTCTGGTGGCATAGTAGCAAAGACATTTGATTGCTAACCAGAAGGTTGGTGATTCAAACCCACCAGCCACTTCTCGGAAGGAAGACTGGGCTTTCTATTTCCATAGTGATATCACCTCAGAAACCCAAGGGGGGGTCACTATGAGTCAGATCCATCTGGACGGCAGTGAGTTTTCCTTTTCTTTCTTTTTTTTTTTTTAATGTGTTGTGCAGTGAATTACTTTTATATGGTCCTTCTAGCCATGGTCTTCAGACTCCCAAAAAATTATTGGGTGAGACTTTGCTAGTAAGATGTTGTAACCCATCAAGAGGATTGGACTGTTTTTCTAATGCAAATCAAGTGCATAGAACTTTGAGAGGGTGGGACTATGCATATAAGATACGTGGAAATTTTGTGTTGTTTTTAGATATCCTCAAGTCAGTTCCAATTTATAGCAACTTTATGTACAACAGAACAAAATACTGCCCGTTCCTATGTCATCTTCACAATTGTTGCTATATTTGTTGCTATGTTGCGGTCACTGTGTCAGTTCATCCTGTTGAGAGTCTTATTCTTTTCCCCTGACCCTATACTTTCCAAACATGATGTCTTTCTGTAGGGTCTGGTCCCTGTATATATTCAAAATACATGAGACAATGTCTCACCACCCTCGCTTCCAAGGACCCGTCTGGCTGTACTTCTCAGACAGGATTATTAGTCCTTCTGGAAGTCCAAGGTACACTCAATATCCTTTGCAAAACCATTATTGAAATGTATCAATTCTTCTTTGATCTTTCTTATTCATTGTCTACCTTTCAATTGCATATAAGGTGATTGAAAATACCATGGCTTTGGTCAGTCACACTTTGGTCCTCAAAATGACATCTTTGTTTTTAAACATTTTTTTTTTTTCAGAAGATTTGCTCAATGCAATATATCATTTAATTCCTTGACTGCTGATTCCATGGGTATTGATTTTAGAAATAAGTAAAAGGATATCCTTGACAACTTCAATCTTTTCTTTGTTTATCATGATGTTGCTTATTGGTCCATTTTTTGAGCATTTTTGTTTCATTATATTGAGTTATAATCCATACTGAAGAGTGTAGACTTTGATCTACATCTGTAGGTGCTTTATGTCCTCTTCACTTTCAGCAAGCAAAGTTGTGTCATCTACATATCACAAGTTCTTAAGGAGTCTTCTTCCAATCCTGATGCCATATTGTTCTGCATGTAGTTCAACTTCTTGGATTATTTGCTCAGCATATAGATTGAATGCTGTTGTTGCTATGTGCCGTCGAGTCGGACCTGACTCATAAAGACCCCTCCTTGGGTTTCCGAGGCAGTATCACTATGGAAGTAGATTGCCTCATCTTCCTTCTGAGGAGTGGCTGGTAGGTTTGAACTTCCAGCCTTCTGGTTAGTAGTCAAGTGCCTTAGGCACTAAGGTAAAAGGATACAACCCTGACAAACATCCTTCATGATTACAAACCAAGAAATAGCCCCCTGTTCTATTTTCCTTGGCCTATGTACACGTTTTGTGTGAACATAAGTAAGCATTCTGGAATTCTCTTTTTTTTTTTTTTTTTTTTTTGCAAGGTTGTCTATAATTTGATGTGATCCAAACACTCTAATGACTTTACATAGTCAATGAAACACAGATAAACCTCTTTTTGCAATTCTCTGCTATAGTTAAGATCCGTCTGATCCATCAGCAGTGATATTCCTCGTTCCATATCCTCGTCTGAATCCAACTTGAATTTCTGGCAATTCCCTGTTGATGTATAGCTGCCAAAGGTTTATTACAGAACATAGCACTTTTAGCAAGCACTGATATCGTACCTCTGCCCAAACATTTGACAACCATCTTTTAGGTAACTTTACCATAATATCAAGTAAAAATACAAGTCAACCATTGATCTTTTGCTTACACATTATGACACTATATAAAATTCATAGCTGCACCTTCTTATTGTCACTGATGAAGACTGGATTTTGATGTGTCAAAGTCATTTGTTCAGTTTATTCTCTTTCTACAATCAGAGAAAGATAACACAGTCTGCCTTCATCCATGGAGAGTCACAAATATCGAAGTATTCATTCTAATTTGCTGAATGATCTTGCATGTCTTGCAATGAAAACTGCAATGGTTAATAGAAACTGTTTAGGAATGCCTCAGTTCAAGTGGTGCCCAGGGCATGTGCCATAACTTTCATACCTTACATATACTTCTGAATGCTGCAACCATTATTGCATTATCTTCAGTAAAATTTTACTTACATGTCATATTAGTGATATCAGTCAATAATTTCTATATTCTGCTCAATCACCTTTGTTTGGAATGGGCACAAATATTAATTTCTTCCAGTCAGTTCTTCAGGTAGCTGTCTTCCAAATTTCTTAGCATAGAGGATTAAACATTTCCAGCATTATATCTGTTTGTTGAAATATCTCAAGTGGTATTCTGTCCATATCTGGACTCTTGTGTTATGCCAGTGGCTTCAGTGCACATTGGTCTTCTTCCATCAGTGCCATTAGTTCTCAATCATATGCTATCTCCTAAAAGACTGACACTCAACCAATTCTTTTTTGGTACAGTGACTCTGTGTCTTCTTCCCATCATCTTTCGATTCTAGACAGCACCATTAAATATTTTGTCCACAGAATCCTTCAATATTACAAATCAGAGCTCTTCTTTACTGGTATAGGGGAATCCAACTAATTTTTGTATGTTGATTTTGTATCCTGCCACTATGCTAAATCTCTCAATTAGTTCCAGTAGTTTTCTTGCTGAATATCTTGGGTTTTCTATATATAGGATCATATCATCTGCAAATAGGGATAGTTTTATTTCTCTCTTACAAATTTGCCACAACCCTCCTTCTGTGTGAGTATAGTGGGTCACCAGGGCTGCCCATGCCCCCACTAGCTGCGGGCTTGCAGTTGCTCTCACATCCACATCCAGGGTGGCCCCTTGGTTCCATCCCCCCCCATTGTGGCCTGTGGTGTGGGTGGTCCACCTCACTGCCTCGGGGTTTGCTGTCATGGGTCTCCCTCATGCAGGCAGAGATGATGGGCCAAGCCTGTGAACCCCACCTCCAAGCTTGCTATTAAGCAACCCCAATGCCATGTCCCAGCCTACACTCTCACATGCTCTCTAGAGCTCTAGTGGCATAGTGTCCAAGGCATTTGACTGCTAACCAGAAGGCTGTCAGTTCAAACCCACCAGCCACTCCTCAGAAGGAAGATTGGGCAATCTACTTCCATAGAGATACCACCTCAGAA
>NW_006921810.1:5184748-5196125 GCF_000298275.1 Orycteropus afer afer | reverse complement strand
ACGGCACATAACAACAACAACAACAACATACATATGTGAGCCATTTTCCTAAGATAAATTTCTCTCTCTCTCTCTCTCTCTCTCTATGTATGTGTATATATATATATATATATATATATATATATATAAGCTTTGCTGGTTTTTGTTTCTCTAGAGACCCAGTCTAACACACCCTGGCTAGGGCTTCCAATACAATGTTGATGTTTTGGGTAATTTGTGCTGCTGTAATAGAAAATACCACAAATGGATGGATGGCTTTAACAAACAGGAGTTTATTCTCTTACAGTTTGGGAGGGTAGAAGTCCAAGTACAAAATGCCAGACTCTAGATGCTGGGTGAAAATCCCTCAACCTTGGGCTTCAGCTTTGCCTCTTGATCCTGGCCCACTGAAATCAGAGGCTTTCTTCACTTGGGCAGCTGCTGGCTGCTGAGGCTGACAAATCCAAGGTCAGAAGTAAAAAGGCACAGTCCCGAGGTTAAGAAACAAGATGGCAAGCCATGGATTCAAGTCCAGAAAAAGTCCCAAGATTGGTGGAGCATGGCAGGATGCTGAATGAAGACTCTGCTACATGCAGTGTCCAAGCATGCCAGAAAGCTGGAGACCTTCCTCAAAGTTGCTTCTTATATACTGAAAGCAGCCCATATCACTAAAGCAGCTACTCAGCTGCTCCAGTAGATTATACCATGGAGTAGATCACCAGTTTAGGAAATACTATATACAGCTTCCCAGCCACTCAAACCTGGGCCCAGCCAAACTGACATATAACCTTAACTACCATAGTTGAATAGAAGTGGATATAGAGGGCAGACTTGTTTGGTTTCTCTTCTCAAAGGGAACAGTTTCAGTCACTCTCCGTTGAGAATAATGTTGGCTGTTGGTTTTGCATGTTGTTGCTGTTAGGTGTCGTTGAGTAGGCTCTGACTCATAGCGACCCCATGTACAACAGAACGAAACACTGCCCTGTCCTGTGTCAGCCTCACAATCCTAGCTATACCTGAGCCCATCATTATAGCTACTGTGTCAATCCATGTCACTGAGGGCCTTCCCCTTCTTTGCTGACCCTTTACCAAGCATGATATCCTTCTCCAGGGATTAGTCTCTTCAAACAACATGACCAAATTTGGTGAGACAAAGTCTGGACATTTTTGCTTCTAAAGAGCATTCTGGCTGCACTTCTTCCAGGACAGATCTATTCATTCTTTTGGCAGTCCATCGTACTTTCAGTGTTCATTGTCAACACCACAACTCAAAGGCATCAATTCTTCTTTGGTCTTCCTTGTTCATTGTCCAGCTCTCATATTGTGGTGTAGTGAATTACCTGGTATGGCTTTTCTAGCCATAAGTCTTTATAAACTCTGTGGTGGAATTTGCTGTGAACAACTGAGGAGCTCCTTATTATTAAAGTTATCTACCTGGGGTATTTCTGTTGAGAATGGCACAAAGCAATGTTCTGGGATGTTTGCTGTCTCTCAGGTGCTTAGAATTCTGATGTTATGATTGGCTAGTTTTGCCACTCTGCCAGGCTCAAAAGGAGGCCTTCTAGAGGCAAAGCTCTCTCTGACTGCTGGCTGAGAAGGACATGCTGCTGAGACAAAGGCAGTCCTGAGAGACATGCACTGCTGGGAAAGAGATGCAAGACACATGCATTGCTGAGAGAGACACCGAGAGACACACAACTGCTGGGAGAGAGACTGTGAGAAACTGTTGGCTGAGAGAGACCAGGCTGAGAGTGACTGAGCATTGTTCCTGAACTTGAATTGTAGTCTGGTACTTCGCTATTAAACTGCATAATCTGTGAGTTCCATATGGCCACTGTAGCAAATTATCGAAAGCAGCAGAAAGGTAGTGTGTGCGGTGGGAGGAATGGTTGATGTCAGGGTTGATGAAAGGGCTGGAGGGAGGCAGCATGCCTGTCCTCACAGGAATAGGCCTTGGGCTATTGAGGATGATTCTGTCTTCCTCTTGTGGGGTTAGAGAAGGTCAGAAGATGTGGCCTCCCTTCCCCTTTGGCACATATGCATATGATGAAGTTGAAAATACCACAGACGAGGTTAGGCGTACCTTAGTTTTCAAAGTATGCCTTTTATTATGTTGAGGAATTTCACTTCTATTCATATTTTTCTGAGAGTTTTTTTTAATTGGGCATGGATGTTGGGCTTTACAAATGCCTTTCTTCATCTATTGATATGGTCATGTGGTTCTTTTTCTTTATTTTACTTAGGTGATGGATTATGTTGATTGATTTTCTAATGTTGAACAATCCTTGCATACATGGTACGAATCCTACTTGGTTATGATGTATTATTAATTTGATAAGTTGTTAGAGTCTATTGGACAGTATTTTATTGAAGATTTTTGCATCTGTATTCATGAGGGATATTGGTCTGCAGTTTTCCTCTCCAGCGGTGTTTCCCTGTTTTTGGTATAAGGGTTATGCTTGCTTCATAAAATGAATTTGGGAGGATTCCATTCTTTTTTATGTTCTGGAATAGTTTGAGTAGAGTTGGTGTCAGCTCTTCTCTGAGTAATTGGTAGAATTCTCCAGTGAAACCATCTGGGCCAGGACTTTTTCTTGTTAGTAATTTTTTTTAATGACCTATTTAATTTCTTATTTTGTTATGGATCTGTTCAAGTTTTCTACATCAGTCTGTGTTAGTTTAGGTAAGTAGTATATTTCTACGAATCTGTCCATTTTGTCTAAATTTTCAAATTTGTTGGCATATAGCTCTTCATAATATCCTGTTACTATTCTTTTTTCTTTCTATTGGTTCTGTTGTGGCATCACCCCTTTCATTTCTTATTTGTGTTATTTGCATCATCTCCTTCTTTTAGTTTGCCAGTGGTATATTGATTTTATTAATCTTTTGAAAGAACCAACATCTAGTCTTGTTGATTTTTTCTATTGTCTTTCTATTTTCCATTTTATTTATTTCTGCTTGAATCTTTACTATTTCTTTTGTTCTGTTTCCTGTAGGCTGCTTCTTCTTCTTCTTCTTTTTCTTCTTTTTGCTGCTCATTTTCTAATTAAGAGTTAAGGTATTGATTTTGCCTCTTTCTTCTTTTTTGATTGTACACATCTATTGCTATAATTTGCCCTCTGATCATTGCTTTTGCTGTGTCCCAAAGATTTTGAAATCTTGTGTTTGCTTTCTCATTTGATTCAAGAGATTTTTAATTTAATTTTTCAATTGTCTTATTCTCCAGTCATTTTTGAGGATGGTGTTAATTATTTTCCACATGCTTGCTCTTTTTCCATTGTGCTAACTTATAATTTTGATCTGCAAAGATGCTTTGCAGTATTTCATTGTTTTTAAATTTAATGAAGCTTGCTTTGTGGGCTAACATATGGTCAATCCTGGAGAATGTCCCATGTGTGCTGGAAAATAAAATATATTTTGCTGTTTTTGGGTGAAGTGCTCGGTAGATGTCTGTAAGTTCAAGTTGGTTGATTGTATCCTTTAGTTCTTCTGCAACTTTATTGAGTTTCTTTTTAGTTCTGTGTTTCATTGAAAGTGGTGAATTAAGATCTCTTATTTTTATTGCGGAGTCATCTAGTTGTCTTTTCAATTCTGTTAAAGTCTGCTTTATGTATTTTGTGGCTCTTTCATTGGGTGCATAGATATTTATTATGGTTGAGTCCTCTTTTTCAACTGATGCTTTAATCATTATATAATATACTTCTTTGTCTCTTATGGTCATTTTTGTCTTAAAATTTTGTTTTTGTGTCTAAGGTGAGTCTTTTGTTGACAGCATATTCATAGGTCATGTTTTCTTATACAGTCTGCAAATTTTCTTCTCTTGAGTGGTTTATTTAATGCATTTAAAATCAATGTAATTATCGACAAGTAAGAATTTATTGATGTCATATTTTTGTGTGTGATGTTGCTTATTTCTTTGTTTCATATAGTTTTCTGTGCTTAACTCATTTTTTTTTTGAGTTGTGTTATCATCTCCTTCATTGCTATTGTTTTAGTATTTGCTAATAATTTGTGCTCCTCTTCTTTTTTCATTTTGATTCAAGAGTTTATTATTTTTCTTTTAGGTAGTTTTATTTATGTTGAATTTGTGCTTGTATATTGGTGTGATTCATGCAGGATTTTTTTTTTTTTAATTTATTTTGTTTTGATATATCTGTGTGAGCAGGGTACTGTGTTCCTCCAATCACTAGTTGTTAGCAATTAAGCACTCACCACCTGTCTCCTGGTAGGTGTGAGAGAGAATGAGAGTGTGTAGACAAATCTCTTTTAGTTCTTTGTAAAGAGCAGTTGAGGGTGAGTTGAGCTGGTATTGGCCACTGTCTTTGGTTAGCTGGTACAAAAGAAAGTGATGGCCTTCACTCAGTGATGGGGCTTCAGGAGATGCAAGTATAGTTATGTTGTGTGGGAATAGTTGCTGTGTCCCATTCACTTATATAAAACTAATACTTAACAAAAAAAAAAAGGAACCAGAGAACAAAAATTCAAACTACATAAACAAATGTTATTGTTGCATTTCTTTTTTCTCTTTTTAAATAAGCTTTTGTTTTCTCTGATTATGATACTCGTGATGTCATCACACAACTCTTTTGTTATTTGGCCATTAGAGTACAATTCATTAAAACTATTCTTGAGATGGTTTATTAATATGAGTCATGTCACATCAGGAAATGGTGGTCCCTAAAGCTTTACTCTATCTACATGATTAAGGTTGACACTACATTGATGAGGCAGGTCTTCCCCAGTTGTATTTCCAGTGACTTCCAACCTGAGGGTCTCATCTTCTAGCACTGTATCAGACAATGTTCTGCTGCTATTCAGGTTTTCAATGGCCAATTCTTTTCTTTTTTCTTTTTTTTTTTTTGAGTAAATTTCTCGATCTTTCTTCCTAGTATGTCTTATTCTGGAAGCTCCACTGAAATCTATCAATCATTGGTAACTTTACTGGTATTTGAAATACCAGTGTTATAGCTTCTAACATTACAATAACATACAAGTTACCACAGTGCAACAGAGTGACAGAGGAATGGTAGTTAGATATATGAGGAGATTGATTAGTTTGTGATCTTGCTGGGGGTTGAGGGGCATACCTTGGAATTAATAAAGAGCTTGTTATACAATTAGCTTCCCTGTCAGAAGTTTTAGGGAGAGACATGGAGAGAGAGTGAAGAAGGAGCTGTAACAGTGAAAACCATGAGAGACAGCATGGCAAGACCAGGAGTGTGAGCATGACAAGGACCATGAGACCAGAATAAGGTGGCTGCAATAGGCTTCCCAGCCCACAGAGAGAGGTGTCAGCATGCCAAGAAGAACCTGCTCTGATTGAAAAATTGCATCCTGAATTGTCCCTGTTATTTCCAAATTGACCCTGATCATGAATTCTAATCTGTTGCTTCCCTAGTAAATCCAAGAATCATAAGTACAGTTTGTGAGTTCTGTGAAATATTGCAGTGAATTACCAAACCCAGTGATGGGAGGAGATTACGTGGGGAGGGGGTAGGATGAGGAATTGGTGGTTTGGTGGTAAGGATGATAGAATGGTACAGTAATTAGGAGTAGAACATTAGGGGCATCTCTAATATCTGACTCATAGTAACCAGCTTTGTGCTGTTCTTAGAAATCATTCATTTACCACAGAAGTGTTAGGAGCTCTGGTAGCATAGTGCCTAAGGCACTTCACTGCTAACCAGGAGGCTGGTGGTTCAAACCCACTAGCCACTCCTTGGAAGGAAGGTTGGACAATCTACTTCTGTAGTGATACTGCCTCAGAAACCCAGGGAAGGTTCACTATGAGTTGGGTCCAACTTGATGGCACATAACAACAACAACAACATAGAAGTGTTTGAGTATTTGTGTACTGAGTAGATGTGGTGGTGTCCACATGCATCATTTTCTGTCTGTGCACAGCCTGGGTCCTCTAAATCCTGACCACTTCCCTTATGTATTTGATGTTTAATGGCATATCTTACTGATCTCATGTCATGCCACTGCTCCTGGCCACCAGAGTGCTGTATGGGAAGGTCCTCTTTATGAAGTCTGTAGAATAAATGTCCAATCAACACTTCCTTCTACACCTCTTACTAGGACACACAAGAATATGTGGATCCCTGCACATGGGATCTGGAAAGTCGGCAGCTTATATTTAGTTACTTTACTCCACAGCTACTACTGCGTTATCATTCTTTCCATGCCAGACATAGCCACATGCTACGATTCTGCGATTCTCCTTTCATTATGAACTGGGCTAAACATCAGAATCACCCAGAAAGCATTAAAAAAAAAAAAAAAAAAAAAAAAGCCCACTAATTCAGGGAACAAGACCTGATTTAATTGAATCCTTTCCAAAAAAACAAACTCACTGCCATCAAGTCGATTTTGATTCATAGCAGTTCTCATTGTGTTTCTGAGGTGGTAAATCATTATGGAAGTAGAATGTGTGGTCTCCCTTCCACAGAGTAGCTGGTGGGTTTGCACTGCCAAGATTCTGGTTAGCAATCAAATATCTTAGGCACTATGCCACCAGAGCTTCTTTACCCCAGAAAAATTAAATCAGAATCTGGAGAGATGGAGCTTGATACTAATATTTTTCAAGACTTTCCAGATAATTTTAATGTGCAATGAGAATTGAGAACCACTGTCCTAGGGACTGATAGTCTTCCTTTTACTGTTCCTAGGAGGCATTACAGTAGTATTCCTTAGCCCATTATCTAAGATGGTGCTTGTCTGTCTACATGACTAGACTGTGCCATATACTCTTTTCTCTGCTTATAACATTTTCTGTCAGAGAAGGGAGAAAGAGAAGACAGTAAATCTGACTATGTTACCTTACATTCTTCACTCAGTCTCAGATTTTAGCCTTACTGACTGTGGTGGTTAACTTTGTGTGTCAACTTGGCTGGGCCTGGTTGAGTGGCTGGGCAGCTGAATGCAGTTATTCCCCTTGGTGAGATTGATAATTAACTCCATGGTGGAATCTACTGGAATAGCTGAGTAGCGGCTTTGGGTATGTGGTCTGCTTCCTGTATATAAGAAGCAACTTTGGGAATGGTCGCTAATATATGACACGCTTGAGCCCTCCATGTAGCCATGTTGTTCAGCAGTCTGCCATGCTCTGTTGAACTTGGAACTTCCAATGGACTTGAATTAATGGCCTGCCACGGGGTTTGGTAACATTGGGACTGTGTCTTTTTACTTGTCAACCTTGGGCTTGTCAGTCTCAGCAGCCAGAAGCTGTCTGAGTGAAGAAAAGCCTCTAGCTTCAGTGTGCTGGGAACAGGAGGCAGAGCTGAAGCGTAAGGTTGAGGGGTTTTTACCCAGTCCCTAGAGCCTGACACTTTGAACTTGGACTTAAAGCCTCCAAACTCTAAGAATAAACTCCTATTTGTTCAAGCCATCCCATTTGTGGTATATTCCTGTCAGAGCAGCACTAGGTAACCAGAACACTGACTAAACTTGAATAGATTAATCATAAAAGCAAAAAGAAAAATTCTGCCCATTTACGTTTCTTATAATAGCAAGTTGAAATTCCTACATAAGTGTTTATTGACAAAATAAATTGAGTCAAATTGCATAAAGTAAATACCTAGTTAATCCAAAACTCAACCAAAGATCATATCACAATATATATATATAATTTGAAGGTGTCAATCATAATCAAAAGAGGAGTATTAATGTTCTTATTAACTTTAGAAGCTAGGATGGTAAAACTTTGTCTCACTTATTTTGAACACGTTATTAGGAGGGGCTGGTAACTGTAAGGATATCATATTTGCTAGTGTAGCAGATCAGCCAAAAAGAGGAAGATTTCAGCAAGATAGACTGATGCAGTAGCTACAACAGTGGATTCAAATATAGCAGCAATTGTGAGAATGACGAACTGAGCAGTGTTTCATTCTGTTGCACATGGGATTGGTACAAGTCCCTACCAACTCGATGGCACCTGACAATGACAACAACAATGTGATTATTAATCCACTTAAAGAAAGAAAATATCTGAATGTTTTCAGAACAGAAAATGCTTATAAAATAAAATGATATAGATTTATGATTCACATTTCACACTTACAAATGTTTTAATAAGTGTTATTTCAATCTCTGTTTGACCTTAAATAACAATGGGGTAATTTTCTGGGCTGAACTTGCCATTCATGAAAACTGATAGGGTTGCAAGGTTATTTTCCTAGACTCACATCATTTCTTCCAGAACACCACATATGGACATCAGCTGCCCCTTCAGTCACCATGGCACTAGTGTCCACATTAAGGTTCTAGCCTACATGTTAGTTAAAACTTAAAAGTTTACACATATAGGCAATATTTAAACTTATTTTTCACATGGCACCTACCTGAACACATTATTAAAATATTTTGTTTGTGTTCATTTTGTGTATCTACTTGTTAGTCTAGTTTATTCTTGAGTAAACCTTCGAGATCACTGAAAAAAAAAAAAAAAGCCTTTGGTCACCTATGGCTTTCCTTGAGTTCTTTAGTTTATCACTGTGAAAACCTAAATGTATTTGACACTGCTTTCCTCACATCTAATAACTATTGTTGTCAATTTTCCAATCCGAGTAATTTTTCTGGAACTCTGAGCTTTTACCATTCTGCCCTATTCTTTCAACCAGGCTATTCAAATAAGGTCTCCTTCCCTTCCTTAGTTAGACTAGAATGATATCAAGGTTTAGACTGCTCTTTACAATCAGGATCAAAATTTCTGGATGCCCAAGTTACTCTTATGGAACATAATAACTCTGTTCTTGTTTTCTACTTTTATCTTATCTCTCCATTACTTCTTTTCTTTTGAGAGCATTAGATCTTTAGTAGAAATGAAAACTGTCCTAATTCTGCAGTTCTTGTAGTTTCTCAAACTGGTGAACTCATCAGTATTCAAATTTGTTATGTTTTAAAGGGATCAAAATTCCCCCATATATCTAAACTTTTTCCACTATTTGATTATGACATTTGTATACAACAACTATATATAGATGTATAATACACAGACAGGCACACACACACATCTGGTTTTACGCAAGAGAATAGGATGATAAAATGGCATTTCTTGATGCAGTGGAACTAAAGATTCTGCTAAAATGCCTATGCATATTTATTTTTGTTCAATTTAGATTATGTTTTTATTCATTGTTATATTTAAATTTTTCATATTAATTTTAATAAAGAAAATATCATTGTTGTTGTGTTCCAGTCACCCTTCACCTAAAAAAAAAATTAGTAAAAATAAACACCTTTCTACTCAGTATCTTTGTCTTTGTAATTGAATTTGAGAAAACACTGACATTCTGAGAGTTCAAGTTAGGAAAATAGTAGTTGTTCTGATTGATGGGCATAATGATGTGTGCATACACCGTTCGTCCTTCAACAATGTTGCTATTATTAGATTAAACAAGAAAGAAAAAAAAAAAAAAGGATAACTTAAAGCTGTTGTTGTTGTTGTTATGTGCCGTTGAGTCGGCCCCGACTCATAGCGACCCCTCCTTGGGTTTCCGAGGCAGTATCACTACGGAAGTAGGATTGCCCAACCTTCCTTCCGAGGAGTGGCTGGTGGGTTTGAACCTCCAGCCGTCTGGTTAGCAGCTAGGATGAAATTTTCCTGAATTCATACAGTAGAATAATGTCTTTTTTCTAAGTGAAGGTTAACCTGTCAGAAGAAAAAAAAAAAAAAAGATATGGCTATTATGTCAGTGTTAGTATTTATGAGAATGTTAAATCTCCCTTGAGTTGTCTTGCTGTTTTTCTGCGCTGTGGAGTCAGCCCCGACTCATAGCGACCCCTCCTTGGGTTTCTGAGGTGGTATCACTATGGGAGCAGATTGCCCAATCTTCCTTCCTATGGGTGGCTAGTGGGTTTGAACCACCAGCCTTCTGGTTAGCAGTCAAGTGCCTTAGAAACTGTTATTTATCATAGTATAAATCTATTATTTTTCAAAGTTTCATTTAATAGCAAATGACATTTTGCATTTTCCAATAAGTTGATATTTATTTTGCTATTAAAATAAAAAATGATCAAAATCCTTTTCAGTGTTATCAAGATAGTTTCAATACAATCCAAAATCCATTAATTTAAATCAATCTATGATTTATATTTTCTAAAAATCAATGCAATTTGATATTGTAAACTTCACTTGAAAGAAGAGGTTTAAGCAGTCTGGAGTACATAATCGGCAACTTTGTAGCATTTTGCCATAGTTGTAACCACATAAGAAATTCTTTCTCTTTTCTAACATCCCCCATTTTAGAATGAAATTAATGTTCTTTAGAACAGAGAGGCTTGTCTGTTTAAATTCATCAGTAAGATATAATTAGCATTAGCTCCTCACATATTACCACATGTCTAATTTGTAAACAGCAACCTACAGAATTGTAGGGTTTAGAAGGCAAACCTTTTAAGGGCTTCTCTGTTTAAAGTACTGGCTCATGGAATATTGTCTCTCAACTACTCTCAAGAGAAATCATTATAATTCAGTATGTGTATTGTAATTATCTAAATACTTTTTAAAGATTATTGTTCCAGCTGCCTTTGAAATAAATTTCTTTATATTTACACAATATATTGTAATTAATTCATAGTACTCTTTATATCCTTGTTCCTGGTGCATAAATGCAACAATCGTTCTTGTATAGTCTTCAAGATAAATTAAAATGCAAACATATGGTCTTCCAAAAGAATCTAAATCACTTGGACATTTTTCAGTTCCACAACTTTATAAATTCTTCTACTGCTTCAGGGCTAAGCTCATTAATTACTTTCTGATAGCAGTGAATTCAATATTTAAATTGCTAATTGCACCATCATTATTGTGTGCATATATGCTTTTGTATCTCTGCTGATTTGTGGTATAGTAAATTACTTTGTGTGGCTTTTTTACCCATAAGTCTTTGTAAACTCCAAGGTGGGATTTGCTATGAGCAACTGAGGAGATCCTGATTGCTGAAGGTGTCCACCTGGAGTATTTCTGTTGGGAGTGGCACAAAACAATGTTCTGGGAGGTGCCCACTCTCTCAGGTGCTTAGAGTTCTGATGCTATAATTGGCTAGTTTGACCACCCTGCCGGGCTCAAAAAGGAGGCCTCCTGGAGGCAGAACTCTCTGACTGCTGGTTGAGGAAGACGTGCTGCTGAAAGAGACACAGGCTCCTGAGACACACGTTGCTGGGAAAGAGACACAAGAGGCACGCATTGCTGAGTGAGACACCGAGGGATCAGCACTGCTGGGAAAGAGACTGTGAGAGACTCTTGGCTGAGGGACAGTGGGCTGGGAGAGAGACTGAGCATTCTTCCTGAACTTGAGTTGTAGCCTGGTGCTTCCCTAATAAACCCTGTAATCTGTGACTTCTGTGTGGCCACTGGAGCGAATTATCGAACCCAGGAGAGAGGTGGTGGGTGCTT
>NW_006921810.1:5147367-5182758 GCF_000298275.1 Orycteropus afer afer | reverse complement strand
TAGCCTGGTGCTTCCCTAATAAACCCTGTAATCTGTGACTTCTGTGTGGCCACTGGAGCGAATTATCGAACCCAGGAGAGAGGTGGTGGGTGCTTTGGGAGGAACAGTTGATGAAAGGTCTGGAGGAAGGCAGCATGTTTGGCCTTGCAGTAATAGGCCTTGGGTTACTGCTGGTAATGCTGTCTTCCTCTTGTGAGATTAGAGGAGGTCAGAACATGTGGCCTCCTTGCCGTTTTTGCATGATTCCATAAAGAAATTGATGGACTATTTCTTTTTTTTTTTTCTTATTGGTATACATTCTATTTGCTTTTCAAATGTTATCCCTGGTTTGCATTAATTTGTTCATTCATTCATTCATTTCAATTTTATCATTCAGAAACTATTTGGATGGATTATTTCCAGTATTAATTCACCTATTAATTAAATATGGCAATAATACAAATGATGTAACTATTTTACTCAATAAGAAGTTTAAGATCCTGGAATACTTTTAGATTAATATTTCAGATTTTTGATATAACAGAAGATAGGTTGTTGTTGTTGTTATGTGCCACTGAGTCGGACCCGACTCATAGCGACCCCTCCTTGGATTTCCAAGGCAATGTCACTGCGGAAGTAGATTGCCCCATCTTCCTTCCAAGGAATGGCAGGTGGGTTTGAACCGCCAGCCTTCTGGTTATCAGTCAAGTGCCTTAGGCGCTACACAACCACATTTTTTATAAAATCTGGTTTACCAAGCTAATTGGTCCAGAACTCAAGTTTCTGTCGCCAAGATCTAGTTCTTTTCCCAATTTATAATAGTGATATTTCTGTGATGGTATGTTTTGTTTGTAATATAAATGTACTTGCATCTTGAAGCAGTATTTAAAAAAATGTTTGCTATGGGTCGAGCAATGTTCTAAGCATGTTTCAAGTAAAATTCAGTAAGGCTTTATTTTATAAGAGCATAGTGCCTAACGTATTTGACTGCTAATCACAGGGGTGGTGGTTCAAATCCACCAGCCACTCCTGGGAAGAAAGGTTGGGTAATCTACTTCCGTAGTGATACTGCCTTGGAAACCCAAGGAGGGTTCGCTATGAGTCGGATCTGACTCAATGACAGTGAGTTTGGTTTGGAGGTTTTGGTTATTTTATGAGTAAGGAAGTCAAAGAGGAAATCAAAGGGGGACAAGATTATATAACTCAAACTAAATCACATTGCTAGAGGACAAAGGAATCTGGATTGAAACCCAAGTAGGCTGGCACTAGAGTGCCTGATAAACGCTTAAGCATACACTGCATTTTCTGAAAATACTTTATATAACAAATTGGAGTATGGCAGTCTTGTCACCGATAGCTCTAAATTAAATTCTCATCTTCCTGAGTTTTGGGACCAGCCAAATTTTATGACTGCTAGATACAAACCTGACAGAGGGATGTCTGTGATTTTCAATCAATAGTGATTATGTTGTAGCTATTGTTTATCTGCTTCTCAGTATCAAATTTTGGACTCCTTGAAGTACCTGGCTTGGGTGGGTAGGTTTAGTTCCTACTTACCCTTAAACTGAGGGTACACACCTTTGTGTTCTTTTTTTTTCTTTTCCAAGGGAAACACTTCTATTAGATTTTCTCCTTTATGTGAGCCTGGGGTTTTTCTTGTTGTGGCCAATGCCTGTCAGGTTGTGAAATGTGTAGTTTAAGCCTATTTTGGCAATACTTTCAATTTTAAAATCCAACTTCAAAGCTCTACTTAATTCTCTGGCTACCTACTTACTTTTTGAAAATGAAAAATCCTACTTTGCTGCCTGTTCATTCATGCATTTACATTTTTTAAAAATGTACCCAAGATATTAGTTGCTTGCAGAGAAAAACTGATCCATGTCCTTAGTCTTCACTACCACCAGAAACTGGAGTTTATTATTTGCTTTCTTCTGAAAACATGGTGTTTAATTCCTCCTTGACTTAGACCCTGGATGCCTCAGTCCAGTTATATCTAATAGGGTAGATTAATAGAGAAATATTAAAAGAATAATGAAATTTAAGAAATAAATAGAATAAATAATAGAAATGTTTACCAAAATAATTTATATCATTTGGTATTGGGAGTAATAATGTACAAGACAATAGTAAGTTTCTAATGTGTATTTATATCCACACATTTGCTCTGCCTTCATTCTATAGTCTAAATATAAGAGAAATCTAGATCAAAAAGTTTAGAAACCAAGTCCATAAAAATGTAAAATTATTCTCTGTGAAAAATAATATATTAATCCAGTAATTTTTATTTTTCATTTCTGAATTTGTACATTTTTATCATATACCCAGTTTTCAATATTTTATATACAAGTGCACTATTTATAATCAAGCTATAGGTGAAAAATATAAACTGAAAAATGAAACAAAAACATTTATCAATAAAACATTTACCATTATAAACAAGAAAACACCTACATAATTAGACAACTTGATTTATAATTAAATACAGTTAAAATTTTCAGAAGTAAATGAACAACTATGATTACTTATAATAATCACAATTATTGCAAAATAATGCTGAATTAAAAATGCATTTTTGTCAATAATATAAGAAATAATTTAGATTTTAACATTTTTAAATTTTGATTTAATAAATCAACTATGCTATGTTCATTTGGCTAATTAATGAACATTTTAGAATATTTTATTTCCATATTCCATCTAAAAAATTCTATACTCATAAGAATATGCATTTTTAAAAAATATTAGCTTAAGTTTCACGTTATTCAGGAAGATAATTAACAATTTAAAAAAATTTTAAGCCTTGTATATGTGTCACTATTTAGAACATATATGTTGTCCAACGTATAATTATATTAGTGGAAGAAGATTAATTTTGTATTATATTCCTCCTCTTTATAACTTGTTTTAGCCAATGTATTGTGACAGAAGAGATGGTGGGCTAGTTTTATGCCTTTGCCTCAAGTACCTTGAAAGCATTCACTTGCTTTCTTGGAAATTTGCCATCACATGTTAACAAGCCTCAGCTAGCCTGCTGGGTAAAAGCAAACCATGTTCCATTGCCTGGAAACCCCAAGCCAGGCCTCTAGCTGACCATGGATGTATGAGCAAGTCAACCCAAGATCTACTGAGCTTGGCCCAGTCCAAAGACACTATGCAGTTAATGCACCAACCCATGAGCCAAGAAAACACTTATTGTTTTGGGTAACTAACTTTTGTGATGCTATATCATGCATCAATATAATGACACCTGAATCACCTAATGCATTCCATGCACGTGGTAGAAAGAGAAAATGATAATTTTTATTATAATTATTTATTATTTAATTTTCTATCATTTGCTAATATTAAATGATTCTAAGTTTTGAACATAGTCTGCTTTCCTCATCTATACTATTATCTTAATTAATTTAATAAGTTATTTTTGTACTGTTAAAGTTATTGATCTAGAAACTCTATGTCTTAATTTTTGGTAATAAAAAATAAAAACTTATTTCTTGATTAGTATACCTAGCACCAGCAACACTGTATTTTTTTGTCACATTTGACCAGTAAAAATGCTACCAGTAGAAGCAAGATTAGATCAAATGAGACATGATTCTCCCCTCCACCCCTAAAGAAAAGATTGAGAAAGAATTCTTCCCACCTTAAAAGGCAGGGATAAATGGAACTTTATTTATTTTCTTCATAATCATTAGTTGTAGTATACCAAAACAGAACAAAATTTGGCCAAGTAGCAAAATTTTGTTTATTTACTATCTCGTAGCACAATGAGAAAACACAGGGCTATATTCAGAGAGAGTAAGAGAAAGCTAGAATCAAACTGAGTTTTAAAGACTCAAACAATACAGATGAAGACATTATGGAGAGTATGATAATCTAGTTCAAGAGACAAAACACTATTTGTGGAATTATTTAGAAAAAATGGGGCACATATTTGGAACAATGGGAGATAGAAAAAAAAAAGGGAAAAATAGGCTAAGTATATTGAGTATAAATGGGCTAACTATCTTGAGTATAAATCAACTATACTATGTGCTACCAAAAATTTAATCTGCAAAGGAGAAACAAACAAGGAAAGCACTCCTCAAAAATAACTTAGAATGAATGCAGTTCCAGTAAGATTGCTGAATAGGCTGACAAAATACACGGACCCTCTTCAACAAAGAAAAGGGGAACAGACTCAGAAGATAATCCTGGAGCCCTGAGATTTCAAAGGAAAGATAGAGAAGAGAGTAAACTCCAACCTGGAGAAGAATTTGCATGAAAATACCAAAAAAGGAGACATATGGAGCTGTGGTCTGTCAGCATTCCTGATGGGATGGACAGCTTGGGTATTGCCAAGGGTGTTAGGACCTAAGAATTAACCTAAAATTTGACCCTGCTAGCCAGGGGCTGCACAGAGGACTGCACTGATGGCTGGTTAAGAAAAGGGGAAACAGCAAAGAGGGAGGTGGGCTGAGCTGCAGACTTTTGGCTATCCAGAGGGTGCAGCTATTTTGAATGTTTACAAGTGGTTCAACCATTTTGGATATTTAAAGGAATAGCATTCTCTCAGATTCCAGGGATCTAAGAATAGGCTTCACCTGCTGGGGACCTCAAAGATATTCTGGACATGAAAGACTGGAAAGGTGCAACATTACCCTTGTTATTCTTATACTCCACAACTTCTTGGTGAATGGAGGTATGGCTATCCCTCACTCCCACCCACCTTCTGGGTCAGCAGGACTTCCACTGCAGTCTGTGTGTTTGGGCAAAGCCTGGGGGCTCTGCCTGCCCTGCCCAGATTTTTTCCCCCTTTTTTGTTTTAGTTTATTTGTTTTTATCTGTTTTAAAATTATTATTATTATTATTATTATTATTATTATTATTATTATCCTTCTTCTTCTTCTTCTTTATTCTTCCCTTCCCAGGTTCTAGTTTTCAGATTTTTCTCTCTTCCCTGTTCATTGTTCCCATTTTTTTCTTTCTCATGGTTAACTCCATTCCTTGTTTTTGTTTTTCTTTTTGCATTTTTCCCACTTTTTTCCTCATTATTCTCCTACTCTGCCACTTATCTCTTATTGCCCCCTCCCCAGACATTGCAGGGTTGTGTGTGTGTGTGTGTGTATGATTGTTTCTATGTGTATATGCTGTGTGTTTTTTGTCTGCTTGTTTTTACCTTTTTGATGGTTTTTGATTGTTGTTTTTGTCTAACAGAGTGCGAGACAGCAACTGTGCCCATATGATGCAAACATACTGGCACCTCCTAAAGCTCCATGTACTGAGTGAGAGCCACCACTTCCTTCTCCACAAACTGGCCAATGATAAATGATCATCAACAAAAGCCTGACTCACCCTTAACTGATCTACACAAATAGGTGACAGAAATCTAAATACAACAATGTCACAATATCTCAGAGATAACAGACTATCACAGTCTACACAAAGAAGCAAGATAGAGTGGTTGAAACATGGGAGCAGACCCAGAACATATCCCTGAGGATAAGTAGCATTGTAACTCAGAGAGACCCTTCCTTGGGTTTCTGAGGCAGTATCACTACAAAATTAGATTGTCCAACCACCCTTCTGAGGAGTGGCTGGTGGGTTTGAACCACCAGCCTTCTGGTTAGCAGTCAAATGCCATAAGTGCTACACCACCAGAGCTCCTAGATATACTTAGATATACTTACATACCTTCAAAGAATGAAAGATAGATCAAAGAAAACACTGAAAAAAAAAAAAAAAAAAGGAAAACACAGACAAAACCCTGGAACAATTTCAAAAGACTGCCCAAGAACAAAATGATGAAATAAATAAAAAATGAGAAATAATACAACACCTGCAGACAGAAATCCATATTAATACTAAATTTTCAGAAATAGACAACAAATTTAAAAAGCAAGGAGAAGACTCAAATCAATGGAAGAAAGAATTAATGAGATTGAAAACAAATATGTGATACTTTTTTGGAAAGAGATCAATCAGAAAAAAGATCAAAAGAAAATGAAGAAAGTCACAGTATGTGAGATACCATCAAAAGGAATAACCTACATGTAATCAGAATTTCAGAAAAGGAAGACAAAAAAAAAAAAAAAAACCTGAGAAAATTGTCCGTTTGTTGGAAGAGATTTTCCCTAAATGATGAAAGACGAAAATATATCCATTCAAGAAGTCAAATGAATCCCAAACAAGATAGACCTCAAAAGAAAATCATCAAAACATATCATCATCAAACTCATCAAAACCAAAGACAAAGACAGAATCCTGAAAGTAACATGGGAAACACAAAAAGTCATCTTCAAAGACAACCAATAAGAACAAGCTCTGATTTCTGAGAAGAAGCCATGCAAGCGAGAAAACAATGGGATGGTATATATAAAACCCTGAAAGATAAAAAAATTCCAACCAAGAATTATATACCTGTAAAAAATAGTCCCTTCAAATATGATGGTGAAATTAGGAAATTTCCAGATAAGCAGAAAGTAAAGGGATTTGATAAAATCAGACCAACCTTACAAGAGATACTAAAGGGAGTCCTTTAATACATAAGATGACATAACCCAGCAACCAACACAGCTATGGAAGTATCCAAACTAAAATAAGCTTACAAGATTGTAAACAGGAAACCAGAGATATCAATTGGCAAATGAGGACAACTACAATCCAAAAAGATGGGAAAGAATAGTGTAGTTACAAAACTTCTAAATGGTGAGAAAGCCAAGAGAATGGCACAATAGAATAGACTGTTCTAAACTTGGGAGAAAATTATAAATCACAAGGTAACCTCAAAGAAAACTGATAAACCTTCACATCACAATAAAAAAGATGACAAGCACAAATATTTAGCAAATACTAAAACAATAGCAACAAAGGAAATGATAACACAATTCATAAATATAATGAGTTCAGCACAGAAAATTATAGGGAACAAAGAAACTAGGGACACCATGAAAAACATATAACAAAATGACAGCAACAAATTCATACTTGTCAATAATTACACTAAATGTTAATGGATTAAATGAACCACTCAAGGAACGGAGATTTGCAGACTGGCTGTGAGAACATAACTCATCAATATGCTGTCTATAAGAGACATATTTTATAGACAAAGACAAAAATAGACTAAAAATCAAAGGTTGGAAAAAGATAAATAAAGTAACTGTAATCAACACAGAACAGAAGCAGCAATATTAATTTCTGATAAAATTGACTTTAAGACAAAAACCACCCATAACATACAAGGAAGGGCATTATATAATGATTAAAGGATCAATTGAACAAGAAGAGATTACCATAATAAATATCTATGGACCCAATGAAAGAGTCCCAAAATAGATAAATCAGACTTTAATAGAATCGAAAGAGCAAATAGATGACTCTACAGTCATAGCTGGAGACTTTAATACACAACTTTCAATGAAAGATGTAACAACTGGAAAGAAACTCAACATAGATACAGAAGAGCTAAACAATATAATCCACCAACATGACCTTATAGACATCTACAGAGCACTTCACCCACCAACAGCACAATATGCATTCTTTTCCAGTGCACATGGAACATTTTCCATGATAGAAGATCCATGGAAAAAGAGCAAACACATGGAGAATGAACAATACCCTTCTTGAGAAAGACTGGGTAAGAGAAAAAATAAAAAAATAAATGCAAAAATTCCTTGAAAAAAAATGAGAATGAAAACACAGCATACCGACATATTTGGCGCACAGCAAAAGCAGTGATCAGAGGCTAATTTATAGCAATAAATGCACACTTCAAAAAAGAAGAAAGAGCCAAAATCAACACTTCAGTCCAACATCTCCCACAATTATAAAAAGAACAGCAAGAAAGCCTATAGTCACCAGAAGAAGGAAATAATCAAGATTTGAGTAGAAATTAATGAAACAGGAAATAGAAAAACAATAGAAAAAATCAACAAGACTACAAGTTGGTTTTTTGAAAAGATTAATAAAATTGACAAACCACTAGAAAATTTAACAAAAGAAAAGAGGATCAGAATACAAATAACACTAATAAGAAACAAAATGGTTGACATCACAACAGAACCAACTGAAATAAAAAGAATAATATCACAATACTATATAGAACAGTACTCTAACAAATTTGAAAATCTGGAAGATATGGACAGATCTCTAAAAACACACTACTTACCTAAACTAACACCGACTGAGGTGGAAAAGTTGAACAGATACATAACAAAAGAAAAAATTAAACAGGTCATACAAAAATTATCAATAAAAAATTTCTGGACCAGCCAGTTTCAGCAGAGAATTCAACCAAACATTCAGAGAAGAATTTACACCAATCCTACTCAAGCTATTCCAAAACATAGAAAAGGGTGGAATCCTCCCAACTTCATTTCATAAAGCAAGCATAACCTTGATATCAAAACCAGGCAAAGACATCACTGAAAAGGAAAACTAGAGACCAATATCCTTCATGAATATAGATGAAAAAATCTTCAACAAAATACTAGCCAATAGACTCCCTCAATATATCAAAGAAATAATTCATTTTAACCAAGTGGGCTTCATATCAGATATGTGAGGATGATTCAACATTAGGAAAATAACATAATCCACCACATAAAGAAAAATAACCAAATGATCATATCAATTGATGCAGAAACGGCAACTCTCAGCCAAACAGGGATAGAAGGAACATTCCTCAACTTAATAAAGGGCATATATGCAACACCAACAGTCAACATTATTCTCAGTGGAGAGAGACTGAAACCATTCCTCTTATGAACAGGAACGAGACAAGGATGCCCTCTATCACCACTTCTATTCATCATTGTATTGGAAGTCCTAGCCAGGGCAATAAGGCAAGAAAGGGATATCCAAGGCATGCAAATTGGTAAGGAAGAAGTAACATCATCCCAGTTTGCTGATGGTGTGATCCTATAATTTGAAATCCCAAAAGACTCTTGTAAAAAAAAAAAAAAAAAAAAACTACTGGAACTAATTGAGAGATTTAGCCTTGTGACAGGATACAAAATTAACATCCAAAAATCAGTTGAATTACTCTACATTAGCAAAGAGATTGCTGAAGAAGGAATAAGGAAATCAATACCACTTACAATAGCTACCAAAAAAATAAAATATCTGGAAATAAATCTTATCAGGGACACAAAAAACCTGTACAAAGAAAACTACCAAAGACTACTTCATGAAACCATAAGAGATCTACATAAATGGAAGAACATCCCAGGCTCGTGGATTGGAAGGTTGAACAATGTGAAAATGTCAATTCTACCCAAAGCAATCTATGCATTCAGTGTAATTCTAAGCCATATCCCATCAACATTTTTGAGGATATGGAAAAACCAATCAGTAACTTCATATGGAAAGGGAAGAGACTTCAGATAAGCAAAGCACTATTGAAGAAGAACAAAGCAGGAGGTCTCACACACCCAGATCTTAAAAGCTAATATACAGTCACAGTAGCCAAAACTGCCAGGTCCTGGTACAGCTACAGACACATAAACCAGTGGAATAGAATTGAGAACCCAGAAATAGATCCATCAGTCTATGGTCAGCTCATCTTAGACAAAGGGCTGAAATCCATTAAATGAGGAAGACACTGCTTAACAAATGGTACTGGCAGAACTGGATATCCATTTGCAGAAAAATGAAACAAGATCTATACCTAACACCATAAAAAAAAAAAAAAAAAACTAACTCCAGATGGACCAAAGACTTCAATATGAAACCTCAACATATAAAGTTCCTCAAGGAAAAACTTGGGGAAAATTCAGGGACCCTAAATTATGGCATTAACAAACTATTAAGCATAACCCAAAATTCACAAACAGCAGAAGACAAATTAGTTGAATGAGACCTTTTAAAAATTAAATTTTTATGTGCTTCCAAAGACTTCTTCAAAAAAAGTCAAAAGAGAACCTACAGACTGGGAAAAAATATTCAGTCATGACATATCTGACAAGGGACTTATCTTGAGAATTTATAGAAAACTCCAATACCTCAACAACAAAAAGACAAATATTCCAATTAAAAACTGGGGAAAAGACATGAATAGAAGACACTTCACCAAAGAGGATACTCAGGCAACCAACAAACATATGAAGAAATGCTCCTGGTTATTAGCCATTAGGGAGATGTAAATTAATGACAATGAGATACCATCTTGCCCCAGCACTAGTAGCAAAGTTCAACACGACAGAAAATAACAAATTCTGGCGAGGATGCACAGAGAGTGACTCTCATACACTGCTGGTGGGACTGTCAAATGATACAATCACTGTGGAAAACAGTATGGAGATTCCTTAAAAAGTTAGAATCAGGAATACCATTTGACCCAACCATTTCATTACTAGATACGTATCCTAAAGAAGTGAGAGCTGGGACAAGATTGGATGTATGCACACCCATGTTCTTCACTGCACTATTTACAATACCCAAAAGATAGAAACAACCTAGGTGCCCATTAGAAGAATCGATAACAAAACTATGGTACATACACACAATGGAATACTATACAAACCTAAAGAATAATGTAGAATCTGCAAAACACTGCATAACATGGATGAACTTGAAGTACATTATATGATGTGAAATAAGCAATCACAGAAAGATGAGTATTCTATTAGTCAGTTATTTTTAAAAAGTCAAGGAAAAGTTTATATATGGAAGGAAATTTTCTTTGTGGGTTACCAGGGGTATGAGGGGAGGGGACAGGAAGGGAGGGAACAATGTTAGATAGGTAGAGACAAGTATTGATTTGGGTGAAGAGAAGGGCAATGTACCAATATGAGTGATCGACATGGTGGCATTGAGGAAGAGGAAAGCATACAGAGGTGCATAGGAGGTAGAGACAACAAAGATGAACCCTTTTGCACATACAGTACTGTGTTATCAGTGAAGGCAAACATGGGTATATGGGTAGAAAAATGGGTGGACATGCTGAACTATTAGGTATGTCTATGTAGTGGGGAGTGTGCCCAAGACCATGTATAGGGTAGGCAGAAATTGTTTCTACATACAAAGTGTATTTGTATGTTCTGTAAGAATTCCCAGGTGATAGTAGAGCTGAGAAGGGACAAGTTTGCATTCACTTCTTGGTCACAGTCAGCTTCCCAGAGGGAGTGAGTAGTTGGACCTGTGGGCTCAGGACTATAGTCACAGGGGACATCAAGCTCAATTGACATAACATACTATACAAAACCATTGTTCCACATCCTCCCTTGGCAAGTAGCAACAGGAACCTTAAAAGCTTGCAAGTGGCCATCTATATGCAATGATGGGTCTCTCCTAGTCCAGAACAAAGAAAAATAATGGAAACCAAAGACACATAGAAACAATTAGTCCAAAAAACTTGTACACCATGTGACTCTCAGCCTATAGGACTACGAAATCAAAAGAACTAGATGGTGCTCAGCTACCACTGTCAACCACTTGGAGGGGGATCTATTTAGGAGATCCAGGATAGTGAGGGAGAACAATGTGGAACAAAACTCAAAATCATTAACAAAAATAAAAAACGATCAGGTTTGCTGGTCTGATAGAGCCTGATGGAACCACTGAGACTATGGCCCTTAGCTGCCTTTTGGGTCTGGAATTGAACCCACTCCTGTGGCTTCCAGCCAAGCAAAAGACAGTCATATTTGCTGAATATTTACATTAGGTAGATACACTCCTTGGAGAGATCAATCATGGGAGAATAGAAGGGCTGTGTATGCACAGGGAGACAGCTCAGAGGTCAGGTGTGCATGGGAGGGAAGGACATAGGGAAGAGGTAACTAAGGGGAGGAAGTGGGAGGGGAGCCATTGCATTATGTGAAATTACCATCATTATCATGACACAAAGTGTATGTTATCCACTACATGGAAAATGAATTTGGTCTGTAAACTTTTACGCAAATCACAATTAAAAAAAAAACAACTCAGAATGAAACAAAAAAAAATTAGGCAACAATACTAGAAATAGTATATATAATAATATATTCTATGATGCATAATATAATATATTACCTTATCTGTGCATATATACATGAAAGTAGAAATTTCAGCACTCCTTCCATCCTGGTATGTGCTGATCAAAAGACAAGTGCTTGATGGTAGCAACCAAGATGGTGAGAATACACAAAAGCTTTCAAATGAAAAATGTGTGCTCATAGAAATTAGAGAAACTTAATAAATATCCCTAGGTGGCTCAAACCAAAGGAGCTTTGATGGCATTGTAGTTAAGGTATTTGGCTGCTAACCAAATGCTCGGGAGTGTGAAGCTACCAGCCACTCAATGGAAAATAGATGAGGAAGTCTTCTTCTGTAAATTTTACAGCCTTGCTGTATTTTCACAGGAAGATAGCTCAGAGGACAGAAATGCATAGGAAAGAAGGATACACGGAAAGGATAACTAGAGGGAGGAAGCGGGAAGAGAGCTCTTAAGTTATGGGATTTATGATCAATGTCAAGAAGTAAACTGTGTATGAACTGTTCTATGGAAAATGAATTTACTCTGTAAACGTTCACCCAAATCACAATTAAAAAAAAAAAAAATTACAGGCTTGTGAACCCAAAGGGGGTCACCATGAATGAGAATTAACTCAATGGAAGTGAATTTGGTTTTCGGTTTACTAACCAAAAGTGTAGCAGTTCAAATACACACATAGTGCCACAAAAGAAAGTCATGGCAATCTACTTCTCTAATATTACAACCATTGAAAATCTTATGGAACACAGTTCTACTCAGGCATATATGGAATTACCATGAACTGGAACTGACTTCATTGCAACAAGTTTGGTTTTGGTTGTTGTTGTTGTTATGTGCATCGAGTCGGACCTGACTCCGAGGCAGTATCACTACGGAAGTAGATTGCCTCATCTTCCTTCCAAGGAGTGGCTGGTGGCTTTGAACCACCAATCTTCTGGTTAGCAGTCAAGTGCCTTAGGCGCTATGTAATGGGATAGCTGTCTTTAGAGTATTTGGACTTTTTTTTTTTTTGGCTCCCGAGATTGAAATTAAGACAAATGAATGAAAACTTTAGGGAGATAGGATTAAATTATATTTTAATAGAGAAGAGGTTAATAATTACACAGACACTATAATTCATTCAAGTCAAAATTAGACAGTCAGTGCCATCACTGCAGATGTCATTCAAACAATTTATAGTGAATATCTTTATAGTAGTGTCTTGGATTACAAACTATGAAGCTATTTAAAATAGGGAAATCAATTCAATGTGGACTTCAACAAGCCATATGTATTCTCTTATTATGGACACTCTAGACCGCTTGTTGTGAAAAAATAGGAACAATAGGTTGATTACATGTATAAAATATTACAATCATTATAAACAGTAACTTACTCACAAGTCCAGTTAAGGAAGTGAAGGTGGCCTTCTACCAGCGTAAGAATTTATCTTTGCAGCAACAGAAGTAGAAGAAGCAAAGCAATGTAAATGCACAGCCACTGATTTACTTCCATTGAGTGGCTCCTGGGCTTGTAGAAGGCCTGCAGCATCACATTAGAGTTAAATATACCTGCTCAGATTTTTGCTTTATTAAATACCAACATAAACAAAACAGTATTGTTGTTGTTGTTGTTAGGAGTCTTTGTTAGACTGGGTTCTCTAGAGACACAAAGCAAGTAAAGCTTATATACAGAGAGAAAGAGAAATTTATCTTAGGAAAATGGCTCACACACTTATAGAAGCTGCGAAGTCCCAAGATCTTGGATCAAATATCAAGCTGGAGGCTTTTCCTGATTCACACAGGTGCAGGGGCTGAGGAGCTCAGGGTTGGCAGGCAGTACTGGCTGTTGATTCCAACAAATGATGAATCTAAGATGTCCAGGCTGAATGGTGAATTGTTTGCTCACAAACAGTTGTAGGCAGCAAAACAGAATCCTGATCCACTGAAGAGTGTCTCTTTTCCCAGGATGTCCAAAAATATATTGGAAGCAGGCCACACCCCTAGGGAAACTCCCTTTCAATGGATTGGCTGCTCAGAACATATACATCTGATCCCATCATTGGAACAACCCACATCATAATTGCTTAAACCACACAGAATTGTGATCCAGCCAAGATGACACACAGCTCCAGCTATCACAGGGTCATCAAATCAGCTACTACTCATAGCCATCCTGTGTACAACAAAAAGAAACACTGTCCAGTCCTGCACCAGCCTCACAGTCCCTACTATACCTGAACCTATTATTGAAGCTACTGTGTCAATTCATCTTGTTGAATGCCTTCCTCTTTTTTGCTAACCCTCCACTTTACGAAGCATGATATCCTTCTCTAGAGTATGGTCTCTTCTGACAACATGATCAAGGTAGGGAAGACGAAGTCTGGCCATTTTGCTTCCAAGGAGTATTCCAGCTGCACTTCTTCCAAGAAAGATTTATTGGTTCTTCTGGCAGTCAATGGTATTTTCAGTATTATTCACCAGCACCACAACTCAAACGCATCAATTCTTCTTTGTTCTTACTTATTCATTGTTCAGCTTTCACAGGTATATGAGGTGATTGAAAAACCATGGCTTGGTTTAGGCACACCTTAGTTCTCAGAGAGACATCTTTGCTCTTTAGCTCTTTAACAACATCTTTTGCAGCAGATTTGCCCAGTACAATACGTCATCTGATTTCTTGACTGCTGCTTCCATTGGTGTTGACTGTGAGATGAAGTAATATGAAACCTTTGACAACTTCAATCTTTTCTCCATTTATCATGATGCTGCCTATTAGTCCAGTTGTAAAGATTTTCATTTTCTTTATGTTGAGGTACAATCCATACCACAGACTGTAGTCTTTAATTTTCATCAGTAAGTGCTTCAAGTCATCTTCACTTTCAGCAAGCAAGGTTGTTTCGTCTGCATATCGCAGGTTGTTAATGAATCTTCCTCCAATTCTGATGCTGCATTCTTCTTCATGTATCCAGCTTCTTGGATTATTTGCTCAGCATAAAGATTGAATGAGTATGGTGAAAGGATACAATTCTGACTCACTCCCTTCCTGATTTTTAAACCATGCAGTATCCCTTTGTTCTTTTGGGACTATAGCCTCCTGGTTGTGTACAATTTCCTCATGAGCACAATTAAGTGTTCCAGAATCCCCATTCTTTTCAATGTTATTTATAATTTTTTATGATCCACATAGTCGAATACATTTGCATAGTCAATAAAACACAAGTAACCATCTTTCTGGTATTCTTTGCTTTCAGCCAAGATCCATCTGACATCAGCAATAACATCCCTTGTTCCATGTTCCTCTTCTGAATCCAACTTGCATTTCTGGAAGTTCCCAGGTAATATACTGCTGTAATTGTTTTTGAATTACTCTCAGCAAGATTTTACTTGCATGTAGTATTAATGATATTGATCACTGATTTCCACATTCTATTGGATCAACTTTCTTTGGAATGGGTAAAAATCTGGATCTCTTCCAGTCAGCCAGCCAGGTGACTGTCTTTCAAATTTCTTGTCATATACAAGTAAGTGATTCCAGTGCAGCATCTGTTTGTTGAATATCTCAATGGGTATTCAACAATTCCTGGAGCCTTGTTTTTACCAATTCCTTCAGTGCAGCTTTGATTTCTTCCTTCAGTACCACTAGTTCTTGATCATATCCATTTGTTTGTTTGTGTCTGTATGGCCAGAATTTTGAATTATGGAGGAAGCATCAAAATAAGGTGGAAGGAATGCATATGTCATTGTACAAAAAAGGACTGGTTGACATTGAACCAATTCAGGAGGTAGCAAATAATCAAAAACTGAAGGTAATGAAATGAAGAAGTGCAAGTTGCACTGAAAGAATTTGTAAAAACAAGGCTTCAGGAATTGATGGAATACACATTGAGATGTTTCATCAAATAGATGCAGCCATGTAGGTGCTGGTTATTTAGACCAAGAAATTTGGAAGAGAGCTTCCTGGGCAAATGACTGGAAGAGATTGAAATCTGTGCTCATTCCAAATAAAGGAGATCCAACAGGATGAGAAAATTATTGGACCATATTATTAATACCACACAGAAGTAAAATTTTGCTGAAGATAGTTCAAAAAAATGTTTGCACCAGTACATAGACAGAACTGACAGAAATTCAAGCCAGCTTCAGAACAGGACATAGAATGAGGGATATCATTGCTGATGTGAAATGGATGTTGGCTGAAATCAGAAAATACCAGAAAGAAGTTTACCTGTGTTTTATTGATTATACAAAGGCATTTGACTATGTCAACCATAAAAAAAAAAAAAAAGTATGGAAAGCACTGCATAAAATGTGAATTCCAGACAACTTAATTGTGTTCATGAAGAACCAATACACATGCCAAGGGACATTTGTTCAACAGAAGAAGGTGATGGTGCACGGTTTAAAATCAGGAAATGTGTGTGTTAGTGTTCTACCCTTTCACAATAGTCATTCAATCTGTACGCTGAGGAAATTATGCAGAAGCTGGAATATATGAAGAAGAATGTAGTGTCAGGATTAGAGGAAGACTCATTGACAGCTGGCAATACACAGATGACAAAACCTCGCTTGAAGTAAAGAATATTTGAAGTACATATTGATGAAGATCAAAGACTTTAGCGTTCAGTATGGATTACACCTAAACATAAAGAAAACAAAAATCATCCCAACTGTAACAGTAAGTAACATCATGATAAATGTAGAAAAGATTGAAGTTGTCAGGGATTTGATTTTACTTGGATCTGCAAAGAAATGCTCATGGAAGCAGCAGTCAAGAAATAAAGTGACATCATGCATTGCGCAAATCTGCTGCAAAAGACCACTTTAAAGTGTTAAACAGCAAACATGTCATTTTGAAGATTAAGGTGTGCCTGACTCAAGCCATTTTCTCTACAGTAGCCTCATATGCATGTGAAAGTTGGATAATGAGTAAGTAAGAATGAGGAAGAATTAATGCTTCTGAACTCTGGTTATGGCAAAAAGTATTGAATATACCATGAACTATACCAGAAGAATGAACAAATCTATCTTGGAAGTGTAGCAAAACTGCTCCTTAGAACTTCATCTCTCACACTTTGGTCATGGCATCAGAGGGGATGAGTTCCTGGAGAAGTATGCCACGCCTCGTACAGTAGAAGGTCAGCATAAAATGGGAAGACCCTCAATAAGATGGATTAGCACATTGGCTGTGAAAATGAGCTCAAGCACAACAATGATTGTGAAGATGGCACAGGACTGGGTAGTGTTTTGTTCTGTTGGACATTGTGTCACTATGAGTTAAAACTGACTCTACAACACCTAACAACAACATACTTTACCAAGCATGATGCCCTTCTCCAGGGATGGGTCCCTCCTGATCATGTGTCCCAAATATGTGAGACAAACTCTCACCAACCATTCTTTTAAGGAGCATTCTGACTGTACTTCTTCCAGAATAGATTTGCTCATTCTTCTAGTAGTCTATGATATATTCAATATTCTTTGCCAACACCATGATTCAAATGCATCAGTTCTTCATCGATCTTCCATATTCATTCTCCAGGTTTCTCAAACATATGAGAGAATTGAAAATGCCATGGATTTGATCAGGTGCACTTTATTCCTCAAAAGGATATCTTTGCTTTTTAACACTTTAAAGAAATCTTCTGCAGCAAATTTGCCTGATACAGTGTGTCATTTGATATTGTGACTGCTGCTCCCATGGGTATTGATTGTGGATCCAAGTAAAATGAAATCCACTTATTATTATGTTGCTTATTGATCCATTACAAGGATTTTTGTGTGCTTTATGTGGAGGTGTAGTCCAAACTGAAGGACTGGATTGATTATTGTCCCTCAAAAACATATGTTGAAGTGATAACAACTGGTACTTATGAATATGACCCTGTTTGGAAATATTCTTTGACGACGGTATCAATTGAGTTAGCATGCGGTCATACTAGAGTATGGTAGATACTAATCCCATTTAAATACCTATAAAAGAGTAGAAGAGATGCTGAGACTGACAACAACCAGAAAGTCAGAGATAATGTTTATATAAAGATGCACATAAGCTAAGGAACACCTCTGGCTATGAGAAGTGTAGTGAGGCAAGAAAGGATATAATATTACTCATTTAGAAATAGATTTTAGTTTAAATTCAATTTATCTTGGCCCTTTTATAAAGTTATTAATTATACAGTAAAAGTATTTCATGAAAACATGATCTTGGCTTATAAGAGGTCCCATAAATTGATTAAGAGGGTCGGTTTACCCTTTGAAGCCAGGGGTGGGTCTTTCCTACTACAGAGGTTTAGGACTTGATGCAACAATTATTCATTTTAGTAAAGGAATCTGATAGCCATTATTACTAAACTTGTTCAACAGACTACACAGGAAACAATTAAATCACTGAAACACCAGATCAGCCTATGCCTATCTCAAAGTCATCTGTTCAGAACTTTTGTCAGAGACTTTATGCTAATCCATTTATTGGAGGACAGAGTGGAGGTGGAGATGTCAAAGCAGGGACATCCTTGAAAAATTGTATTAATATCAGGAGAGCCAACCTATTTCCCAATGATGGTTTATCAGAAGACAAACAGTGTTAGTATTAGCACTTTGCTGTTGACATGTATTATTGTTGTTGTTATTATTATTATTATTATTATTGACAGACCAGCAAGAAAGTTAAACATTGTCTGTTTGAGTGTATGTGTCTTTACATTGGTTACTCACACATCCTAAAGTCACACTCTGATTCCTATTTTACACTAAGACTTTGGCTTTCTTTTTAAAGAGTTGGGAAGCATCTAAGTGTAATATGGATGCTTGTTTAACACCTTTGAAGTATGCATCAATATATGTCTATGTTTTTTGATGGTGAAGCAGGCCTGTCAGTGAAGACACAGGGCAAGAGAGTGAGAGAGTGAAAAGTACCAGATTTAGAGCAAACCGCACCTTTGCTATACTTTTTTTCTTGATGTATGATAACAGAAGTCAATTTCTATGTCTGGAGGGTGGTCAGTTCTCCCTCTTCTCACTCTCTGTCCCTCACCTCAATCTTGCCTCCCTATGTCTCATTGTAAATCAGCTCATCTACCAAATAAGACCAGTCATTACAGGCCATCATTCTCCCTGTGTCTGAATATACAAGCTCTGAAAACTCAATTTGTCCTTATTGGAGGGTCTTGATATTCACATTTCAGGGGAGAAAGCATGAGACTTCAGCATTAGATTCAAGTCAAGTTCTCAAATAGAACTGTATGAGCAATAAAGTGCTTGAGGTATTTTAATTCCCATTTACCTTAATGTATTGTGCAATTGTTTAGCCTCTGGAGAAGAGTGTAAATAAACAGGATCTCCCAGAACTCCCATCACTCATGTGGATAAATTATTATATAAGCATGTCAATTATTTAGATTGACAAACTACACATGCTATATTCTGAATACTGAAATATTATGTTACTTAAGGAACTAATGAAGTTTACTGAGTTCCATAGTTTATAACTTACTAAGATATTATAAAACTACATTTATGTACATAATATAACCAAGGCCAACATACATAAGGATTAAAGTTAACTTTAGAAATGTCATTGTTTAGGATCAGAGTACTGAAAGATTTTCTTGATTAACTAAAAGTCCATCATTCATCAGGTAACATCAGTACCAGTTTAGAATTTAGAAGACTTCTAGTCAGACTTCTTCCTCATATAGATGAAGGAATTGAGGCTCAGGAGATTTGGGACTTGTCTCAAGTCACCTACCTAGTAAGTTGAGAATAAAATAAAGTAGAGCCAAGGCTGGTAAAGCTGAGAAGGCTCAAGTAGGAGCACATTGATAATTGACCAAATAGAATTTAATTATATAATAAAACCAGAATCATTCTGATTGAATATTAGTGGGGGGGTGGGAAACATTTTCCAGGATGCATATTTTAGTAATAAAAAGATTTAAACTTCATGATAACCTGAAAGCGTACATCAAATATTTTCCCTAACTTAGAAATCTGGGTCTGTTTCTTTGTGTGTTTTTAGAGATGTTAAAATATGACATTGATAGTAGTTACATCACAAAAGTACTGGAACTTATAAAATCAGTATACTGCATTCAAAGACAGGATGAAAGTGTGTATTTTATTTCTGTGCCCAAAACCCACTCACCAAACCCACTGCCATCAATTTGATTCCAACTCACAGTGACCTTGTAGAACAGAGTAAAACTGCCCCATAGGGTTTCTAAGACCTTAAATCTTTATAGAAGCAGATTGCCTCATCTTTCTCCTGCTGAGCCACTGGTGGTTCAAACCTCCAAACTTTTGGTGAGCAGTTGGATGTTTTAACCACATCACCACCAGATTCTGGTTCTGTGCCCAGTGACTTAGACTACTCTTGGGACAGCTTTGAAACCAGTGATCAGGCATCTTAATATTAATCAGATAGAACTGCTTTCTCTCTCTCTCTCTCTCTCTCTAGATATATATATATACACACACATATATAAGAAAAAACTCTGAAAGGAATGAATGAGAAACATAAAGTGATTCTTATTCCTGAGTATAATTGAGCACACTGAGATTTGACTATACCCGCTATGTAATGGAAGGTGATTTAACAAGAAGCAATTTAGCAATGACAAGTTCCTATTTCCAGTCAGCTGGAAATGTTAATCACACATATTGAAGGGAAGGATGAACACATACTTTGTAAATGGAAACTTTGAAACTTTAAAAATTAGGGGGATGAAATGTACATATTTTGAAGTTATTCCATTCAAAATTTTAACTTATATGCTAGTTACTTTACACAGTCCCTCAAACATAGTACCTTACCAATATAAAAAGTGGTTGAGGTCCTTCACAAAGGTAGTATATTATGTCAACTACCAACTTGGACTAATTGAATAGGGCAGTGATGACTATTTAAACAGTTTAAAAGCTGCATTGACCTTAAAAATGCCTTTAAAAGTAAGTTTTAACAGAAGACCTCAATGTGTGTATGATATATTTAACAAAAAAATTGAACATCTTCAAAATGTAAAATTTTTGTAAGCTGGTTATCATTGGTATTAAGAAAGGACCAAGTAAAATAAACAGACAGGCTTGGGAAAGCTCATTGATGATAGATTAAGAAGAAATGAACAGGGGTACAGGAAGTGGTTTAGGGAAAAGATCAGCAGCCTTCGAAAGACACAGCCCTCACTATCATAGCATGTTATACATTGGAACAACCTTCGCCACAAGAAATCCCTATTTCTTTCTGTATTTAATCAATTACATAATTTCTGTCTGAGTGTTGAGTCTGTCACAGATACACATAGTGATCAGACACTTTGGGAAAGCCAGGCTTGGTGACACAATAAAAGCTTTGCAATGGGATTTTGAAAGGTATCTGCCATTCCAGGCCTTGGGTTGATTACCTGAAATGTGAAAGGTAATGGAAACACAATATTTCACAGCACTAGCAACATTCTCTTGTTCAGCTTCCCTTACACAACTGCAGATTTAAGTTTTAAAAAAAAAAAAAAAAAAAAAAACTCTTTCATGGTCTCAAATAGATTGCTTTATTTTTGTTATATATCATGTATTAAAGTTATAATTGATATACATATATTTTTAGTGTCTATATGTCACATTGGTGCTCTGGTAGCATAGTGGCTAAGGCACTTGACTGCTATCCAGAAGGCTGGCGGTTCAAACCCACCAGCCACTCCTCAGAAGGAAGGTTGGGAAATCTACTTCCATAGTGATACTGCCTTGGAAACCCAAGGAAGGGTTGCTATGAGTCAGGTCTGACTTTACGGCACATACCAACATATGTTGTTGTTGTTGTTGTTTGCCGTCGAGTCGGCCCCGACTCATAGCGACCCCTCCTTGGGTTTCCGAGGCAGTATCACTATGGAAGTAGGATTGCCCAACCTTCCTTCCGAGGAGTGGCTGGTGGGTTTGAACCGCCAGCCTTCTGGTGAGCAGTCAAGTGCCTTAGCCACTATGCTACCAGAGCTCCCACCAACATATAGCACATGAGAATATAAGATCCAATGGAGGCAGGGACCATTTTTGTTTCCTTTGTTAATTCATTCCTTGATTGGGCCTGGTTTTGAGTGGCTTGACAGCTGGAAATAGTGATTCCCCATGACAAGAATGGTAATCAACTTGTAGTTGAATCTGCTGTGAGCAGCCAAGTAGCTGCCATAGGGATGTGGCCTGCTTCCAGGACATAAGAGGATGCTTTGAGAAAGATCTCTAGCTTTTGGCATGCTTAGTTCCTGTATGTAGCCGAGTCTTCATTCAGCAGCATGCTATGTTGGCTGCCGATCTTGGGACTGTCTCTAGACTTGAACTAGTAGTCTGACATGTTGCCTGATAAACTTTGGAGGGTGCCATTTCACTTGTGGAACTTGGATTTGTCAGCCTCAGCAGTCAGCAGCTGCTTGAATTATGAGACACCACTGGCTCTAGTGGACAGGAGCAAGACGCAGAGGTGAAGCCCAAGGTCGAGGGTCTTTACCCAGCCTCTAGAGCTGGCCCTTGAACTTGGACTTCTACCCTCCTAAAGTGTAAGAGAATAAATCTCAGTTTGTTAAAACACTCCACTTGTGGTATGTTTGTTACAGCAGCACTAGAGAACAAAACATGCCTAATGCTTCATTACAACTGGACTTGGCACAATAATCATATGTAGACTCTTCTTTTTTTATAATCGCTGAATAACTATTGAATGCCCATATCCTTGTATATTTTGCATATCTATCAGTTTTCAATGTATCAGATAAATGCTCTTACCTTGGCCAAATTTCATCTTTTGGGAGCCTTTTCCAGTCCTTCTTGCTTCATACCAAATTGGCTTCCTCAATAAACAACATGAACTACAGTTGGTAAGGAGCCTTGCTACTTTCCAACACTCATAAGATCATGCTCTTGACTGACTTCCTTAATTATATATTTCTTATATATTGACATATGTTTGAACTTAAATTAGAGCTTTATAACATTTCCTAGAACTTGTGTATTGCAGATTTGGGCACCTTAGGAGAGCAGGGAGCGTAGGTTCAGAGAGGAGGCTATGTTGTTTCTATCCTTGAGTATATTCCCAAATAGGCTTTATTTCTTTCCCCATCTATTGCTCATCTCTCCAAAACCCCAACATGCAGCAGTATATCAAAATCACAGTTTATATTTATACTCTAAGGATTTATAATTAATTCTAAACACTCTAACCTATTTTTATTTAGACTAGAAAACACAAAATGTGACTAGGTATACTATAGAGTCTTCAGACACTTAATAACTTCAGTCTTACATTTGGTGGCATCACTTATTCATCGTTGCATTAAATTTATGTCAAGTTTTACAAATACAGATTTCAATAGTTTTAATATTTGGTCACGCACACACATATGTGTATTTAATTCTTATGGTGAAGTGATTTTGAACTGCCTTTTGAAAGTTTCTGTACATGTAGTTCAGAAATGATTATGTCAAACACACAGTAGGCCCTTTGCTTTCTGGAAAACCAACTACCAAAAACTGATATGAAATGCTAAGGGGCCTCCAAACATTTGGAACACAGAGGAGATAAAAACATTGAGTGGTATTGGAGTATGAAGTAGAATCCTGTAACAGGATCTGAGTGAAATAAAATTTGGATATCACATCAAGGAAAACTTTTCAAGGCAGAATGTGTTGTCATAGATGCTTGAAGTGTCAATGTGAAAAGAGTGAAAACTAAAATCTACAATATGCTGCATGCCAAAAGATGTACTTTATTTCTTTGTTTATTGTCTGCCATGGCCTCTGGGAGAGAAGGTTGAAAAAGTTAATAACATTGCAAGGAAATTCAGACCATGAGAAACATCCAGTTTTCATCCTGCTTCACAGCAAGGAATACTTTTAGACATATCTGAGAGTCATTCAGTGTTTCAACCTCAGGCAGAGCTTCTGGACAGCAAACAGAGAAGGAAGCTGGAAGTACAGCAGGGGGAGATTTTTTTTCCACTTTTTCGGACATGACAGTGCTTATTTTGAAATTCCAACAGACACTACATGATGATCTTTCTGGCACCTTAGGCAAGTGCTTATTTCACAGTCCCAGGTATCAGTCATGAAATTTGGATCTTTCTATTGTAAAGGAAACTTCTTGAAAAATGTCAAACAGTTTTTCAAGTCTACCTCTATTTTAAACACACACACACAAACAAAGAAGGAAAGAAAAATAAAGAAGGCAAAAGTGGTGATTTACATGACTATGTTATTGTCAACTTCCAATTACAACTTATTTTTATAAGACTTTGCATATAGTAAGTGTTCATTAAATAAGAAATATATAACAAATTGAGCTCTGGTGGTGAAGTGCCTAAGGCACTTGACTGATAACCAGAAAGCTTGTGGTTCAAACCCACCAGCCACTCCTCGGAAGGAAGGCTGGGCAATCTACTTCCATAGTGATACCTCCTTGGAAACCCAAGGAGGGGTCACTATGAGTCAGGGCCGACTTGACGGCACATAACAATGACAAAAACCAAAAAAACTCAGCGCCCTATCGTTGAGTCAAATCTGGCTCATAGCAACCTCTCCTTGGGTTTCCAATACAGTATCACTACAGAAGAAGATTGCCCAGCCTTCCTTCCAAGGAGTGGTTGCTGGGTTTGAACCACCAGCCTTCTGGTTAGCAGTCCAATGCCTTAAGCACTATGCCACCAGAGCTCCCTACAAATTGATAGTGGGGATTATTTTAATGATACCAATGCTACTATATAAGAAGCTTTGTTGGTGCAGTGCTTAATGCATTTGACTGCTAACCAGAAAGTTGTTGGTTCAAACCCCCTAGTTGCTCTATGGGAGGAAGACCGGGCAATTTACTTCTGTAAAGATTTACCACTTTGGAAATTTGAAGATCAGATCACTCTGAGTAGGAAATAACTTGATGACAGTGAGTTTAGTTTTATTGGTTAAGCAATTATGTAGTCAAAAGACCTTCTACAACAGTGAATCTACAGTATTCACTGATTCTGAGGCTTTCAAAACTCATAAAATAAAAGAGCTCTGGTAGCATAGTGCCTAAGGCACTTGACTGCTAACCAGAAGACTGGTGGTTCAAACCCACCAGGCACTCCTTGGAAGGAAGGTTGGACAATCTACTTTTGTAGTGATACCGCCTCAGAAACCCAAGGAGGGGTCTATGAGTCTGGGCCTACTCAACTGTACATAACAACAACAAAATAAAGTAAAATTAGAGGTCCTGTCCCAATTCATTAAATGAGAAAGAGGAAGAATGTAAATAAATCATAGCAATTTACCTCAGACCATAACCAAAGACACCCTAGTTAAAAGTGTAAAGTAAATGAAGCTTGTCTTCCAGCCAAATTCTGCTCTTTCAGAAAAAAAGTTTTATATAAACATCGGCCCCAATGATCCCAGAAGTTAAGTCATGCTCTTTTCTACCTGGCATTTTCTGACATTCTAAATTTCTGCACTTTACTTTCCTCACACCTGTAAAATATATTCATCCTTTATCTCCTTCACTCTGGGGCTCCAAAGAGGTCATGTACTAAACTAAACTTGCACTATGGAGAGGGAAGTTCCTTGCTGAAATATGTATATTTTATCTGACCTTGTAAAACTTCTAATTTTTGACCCAAGTAGAGCCAAACACAGAGGAGCCCCAGTGATGCAGTGGTTAAATGTTGGGCTGTTAATAGAAAGGTCAGGGATTTAAATCCAGAAGAAGGTCCACAGGAGAAAGAGGTGTCAATCTACTTCAGGAAAAATTAACAGTCTTAGAAATACTATGGGACAATTCCACTCTCTCTTATAGAGTTGCTGTGTGTCAGAATCAACAACAATAGCTTTGTTGAGGGGGGAGTATTTTGTTTTCTTTTTTTGTTTATTTTTCTTTTAAACAAACATAAGGAGTCCTTGTGACACAATGATTAAATGTTTGGCTGCTTACTGAAATGTCACACTATAAAGCCACCAGCCACTCAGTAAGAGGAAAAGACTCGACTATTTGCTCCTGTAAAGATTAGAAACAAACCAAATCAAACTCACTGCCATTGAGTCGAATACAACTTTTAGCAACCCCTCCCTGAGTTTCTGAGATGACATTACAACGGAAGTAGACAGCCCAATCTTCCTTCCTAGGCCTGTAAAGATTACAGCCTAGAAAACCTATGGGGAAGTTCTACTCTGTTATTACTCTGGTCATAGTGAGTCAGAATCAACTTGATGGCACACAAGAACAACATAAACAGACATATACTACATTTTTCATTTTAAATTTTCACTTAAGTGTTGGCATAGACACCAGCTAAGAACTATTGGAGGGTTATAATGAAGGGAAGCAGTGAGAGATCTGTGTGATTTATTTTAAAAATTTTGCAACAGGTATTACCCTGTTACTTAGCAAGGTTATGCCCCAACAGTGTTTCTCCAACCCTAGGCTAGTCCTCCACCACCCATCACTCAGTTTGTCATACTGTGGTGCCTTACAAGATGCTATGATGCTAGAAGCTATGCCACTGATATTTCAAATATCAACAGAGGCACATACAGTGGAAAAGTTTTAGTGATGCTTCCAGACTAAAACAGACTAGGAATAAAGACTTGGTCATATCCTTCCAAAATGTTGCTAAGGATGACAACAGAAGATTGTCCAATATTGTACTAGAAGGTGGGGCCACTATGTTGGAAGGAACTACACAATGGCCATAACAATGGATTAAACATGTCAATGACCATGAAGGTGGTGCAGTACATAGAATCACCATGAGTTGGAGCTGACTCGATGGCAACTAAAAGCAACAATGTTTGAGGAGCTAGACCATTCGGATTCTGCCTGTCCCTGGGTGGCACAAATAGTTTGCTCTGGACTATTAATTCGAGGCTTGTTATTGTGGTGGTGGTTGTTATGTGCTGTCCAGTTGGACCAGACTCATAGCAACCCCTCCATGGGTTTCCGAGGCAGAATCATTATGGAAGTAGATTGCCCAACCTTCCTTCCAAGGAGTGGCTGGTGGGTTTCAACTGCCAGCCTTCTGGTTAGCAGTCAAGTGCCTTAGGCACTATGCTACCAGAGCTCCTAATTTGAGGCTTGGTGTTTCAGATTTCACCCAGAAGACAACATAACCAAAGCTATAAAATCATCTGTGGGTAACTGTACTGAATTAAATATAACCACGCATTCTTTGGCACATTCTGTATTAAAAAAGTGGTGGCCTTCTATTTCCCTTAAACATACATTGGGCTTTGATTGCTTTAACCAACAGATTGTGACCAAAATAATGCCATGAAGTTCTTGTCCTTAACTTTAAGAGGACTGGCGATTTCCACCTTTTATTCTTGGAGCTTTGAGCTACAATGTGAAATGTCTGACTACTCTGAAGTCATGCAGAAAGGCCCTGAGACTTCCTGGACAGGGAGAATGGCTCAACTAAACCAAATATTTCAGATGTCCACTCCAAGTTGCCAAATATTTGAGTGAAACAGGGACTTTCTAAACCAGCCCAGCTGTCAGTTGCATATGAACAAGTTGCCTCTATCATGCAATATGGAACAGAAGTTTCATCCAGTCTAGTCTTTCAGAAATTCCTGACCAGTAGCAACAACAACAAAACATTAGATAATATAAATGGCTGTTATTTTAAGATACTAAAATAAGCGTTCAACTGCTTTGAGCCATTCAGCGGCTCTGCAGGATAGAGACCTGGTGCTGTAAACATTACAACCAAGAAAACTCTATGGCATTCTACTCTGTCATATGAGGTCACTATAAATCAGAAGTAATATCACTTAACAACATTAACAAGTTTCAGGGTAGTTTTTTAGTCATCAATTAATAACCAGAATAAGGGCAGCACATAATATGTCATTTCCAGCATCCTGAATAACCTGTTACTTATATTCATGTGGGTGAACTCTAACATCTTTTTTCATAGAAAATTATACAAATCTTGTGCAGAGCTTGAGACCTGTCCTTACATCTGACTTTGAAGACTTTTCTAAATGACAGACTTTTGTTCATGTCCTTTGAACAAACTATTGGATTGCTAAATAAAACTACTATACAATCATCCCTCCATATCCACAGGATATTGGCTCCAAAACCCACAAATACTCAAGTATTTTACAAAAAGTGGTGAAATATTTCAGTATAGTCTACACACACCCTCCCATGTTATGCAAATTATCTCTAGATCACATATAATACTTAATAAAATGTAAATGCTATGTAAATAGCTCTTTATACTCTACACTCCCTCTTAGCCTTTGAAGGATTGCTTTGACTACTTAATTGCTTTTTTTAAAATATTTTCAATTTGTGATTGGTTGAATCCACAATCCAGGGATGCAGAACCCATCGATTTGGAAGGCCTTCTGTGTATTTTGGTTCAAAATTGTCTGATAAATATAGAGTTGTTATGAGGATAAAATTAAATAATATGCATAACATTATTTTATGAAGTATAAAATAGCATCCAAAAAATAAGATACTATATTGTGAAAGATGTGTGTGCCAGTCATGTATATACTTTTTTTCTGAAATATTTTGCATTGAGAATGTTCATGTAGCCTGAAGTTGTTGTTGTTGTTGTTGTTATGTGCCGTCGAGTCAAACCCGACTCATAGCGACCCCTCCTTGGGTTTCCGAGGCAGTATCACTACGGAAGTAGGATTGCCCAACCTTCCTTCCGAGGAGTGGCTGGTGGGTTTGAACCGCCAGCCGTCTGGTTAGCAGGCAAGTGTCTTAGCCACTATGCTACCAGAGTAGCCTGAAGTACTGACGTATAATGTTGTTACGAGAAATACACAGTTAGAAGAAGCAACCAATAAGGAAACTTTTCAAATAGATATAAAGGATTTATTTTTCTTTTGAAGTAGTTCACATACTACATAATTCAACCTTCAAAACTGTACAACTTAGTAGTTTCCATTATATTTACAAAGGTATGCAGCCATCACTACTATAAATATGAGAACATTTTTGTCACCTATGTCCAGTATGTGACTTTTATGAATAATAATAATAATGATAAAGGTAGTGGTAATTGGAAAATATAACAATCTAGAACAAATCATCAGCTGGGTACCAAGCAGGAGCAGTGTGTGTCAAAGAATTAATATAGCAAACCGGAGACTACTATTGCTAAAAAGCCTATTTGAGAGGTTGACTTTTGGCTGGTGCCTGGGAACTTGACTATAATAAGTTATCTACACTGATACCAAATTTCTCTAAATGATAAGAATGGCTCATTGTGCTTAAACTGTTTGTGCAAATAATGTAGGTTATGCAAAACATCTTTTTTTCTGGGAGTCTGAAATTTTGGTACATGCCAGGCTGAGAGCACCTTAGGCACTGAGTCTCTTAAGAGTTTCCTCAGAGGCAGCACTTCACACATGTTGTCACAACTCGTGCTGGGTGAATTAAGTACCTCCTGTGTGGTTATACTGGGCGAGGAGGCTCAGAAGCTTGCATCTGTTTCCTCTGGACTTCACTTGGTGTGCCTTTCCCCTTTGCTGAGTTCTATTTGAATTGCTTCACTTTAGTAAATCTCCGCCATGAGTTTGACTACCTGTTGAGTCTTGTGAGACCTCCTGATGAATCACTAAATCTGAGGTTGGTCATGGGGATGCCAAACACAACATACTAAACTTTGATCAGTTTTTAATTACTCTCTATGTGATTTTAAAATTCTACTCTAAAATATTTTCCTCATCTTCTGAACAATCAACTCAATATTAAAAAAAAGGAGTTTAAACGGTACCCCAATATCTGTACCCTGCCTCTGATTTTGTTGCTAGGTAGAGACATAGAAAGTAAAATGTATGGTAGAGATTTTATCAAGTAACCCTGGAAAATAAAGAAACACGATTCTTATCTGCTAAGGAGAAGAAAGATGAATATAGATAGATGACAAAACTAGACAGAAGAATACTTCTAAGCTTGTTTAATCAATAGCATGAAATTATCATGGAAACAGCAATCACTGTCACTCTATATATCAAACAATAAACTGTTTAAAAAATCCCTGGCATCACAGGAATCTTCCTTCATAATCACACCAAGCTGAGTAAATTATTTCATTTTATGGACAGCTTTACTTAAATATTCCATATGAAAACTAAATGTAGGTATTTTAAACAAATCCAGACAAATTTGTTTATGAAAATCTGTATAAAAATCCTTATTTTCAAAATGTAAAGAATCATTAGGAGAGAGCTTATGAAAAGATAGAATAGGAATTGCCTATGATAAAGTCATCCAAATAAATGTTTCTTATTGAAAGAGGATGGCCATAGAATTAAGGATGAATTCTGAGTAAGAGATGTTTCTTTTTATATTTGGTGAAAAGAAGAAAAACACACACACAGAAAAATTCCTGAAAGCAAGTTATATTGTGATTTTTGTTGTTGTTGTTATGTGCCGTCGAGTCAAACCCGACTCATAGTGACCCCTCCTTGGGTTTCCGAGGCAGTATCACTACGGAAGTAGGATTGCTCAACCTTCCTTCCGAGGAGTGGCTGGTGGGTTTGAACTGCCAGCCGTCTGGTTAGCAGGTAAGTGTCTTAGCCACTATGCTACCATTAGGTTGCCTCAAATTGGTTCTAACACATAACAACCCATGTACAAAAGAATGAAACACTGCCTAGTGTTGTGCCATCCTCACAATCTTTGCTATACTTGATCTCATTGCTGCAATCACTGTGTCTAATCATCTCTTTGAGAGTCTTCCTCTTTTTCACTGACCATCTATTTAGCAAGCATGATATCCTTCTCTAGGAACTGATTCTTTCTGAGAAAATGATCAAAGTACATTTGGCCATTGTTACTTCTAAGGAGCATTCCAGTTGTACATTTTCCAAAACAGACTTGCTTGTTCTTCTGACATTTAACATTGTTTTCAATATTGTTTGTCAACACCACATGTGGTAGTTAAGTTAGTGTGTCAGCTTGTCTGGGCCTTATTTTTGAGTGTCTTGGCAGGTGGATGTAGTTATTTGCCATGATGAGATTGCAGTCCTCCATGGTGGAATCTGCTGTGTGGACCCAATCAGTTGAAAGAGAGTTACCTTCAGGGTGTGATCTGCTTCCAGATATATGGAGAAGCTTTGAGAAAGGTCTCTAGCATTCTGGCACATTTTGAATCCTACATTTGGCCAACTTTCCATCTCCGGTTCCTGGACTTGAACCAGTCGCCTGCCATGTTGTCTGCCAATCTTGGGATGGTTTCTGGACTTGAACTAGTGGCCTACTGTGTTGTCTGCTGATCTTAAGATTATACCACTTACCTGTGATCAGAAGAAAGACAGGGCAATCTACTTCCATAGTGATAGTGCCTTGGAAACCCAAGGAGAGGTCACAATGAGTCAGGTCCAACTCGAAAGCACATAACAACTATAACAACATGGGTTTGTTAGCCTGAGCAGCCAGCAGCTGGGTGAGTTAAGAGAAGCCTCCAGTACCAGTGGGCCTGGAACAAGAAGCAAAGCTGAAGCCCAAGGTTGAGAGACCTCCACCAAGCCCCTAGAGATGGCACTCTAAACTTGAATTCTAGCCTCCTAAACTATAAGAGAATAAATTCATTTTTATTAAAACCATTCACTTTTGATATTTCTGTTAAAGCAGCACTAGAGGACCAAGACATCACAATTCAAGCACATCAATTCTTCTGTAGTCTTCCTTATTTATTGTCAGAGGCATATGAGCAAATGAAAATACCAAGGCATTGGTCAGGTGCACCTTAGTCTTCAAAGTGATGTCTTTGCTCTTTAATACTTTAAAGAGTTCTTTTGCAGATTTGCCAAGTGCAGTACATCATCTGATTTTCTGATTGCTGCTTCCATGGGTGTTGATTGTGGATCCAAGTCAAAGAAATCTTTGATAAATTCAATCTTTGCTCCATTTATTGTGCTACTGTTTGTTGGTCTAGTAGTGAGGATTTTAGTTGTTTTTTTTTTTTTTTTCATTTTTGATTTTTTGTTGTTTTCTTTATGTTGAAGTATAATCCATACTGAAGGCTATACTCTTTGACTTTCATCAGTAACTGCTTCAAGTCATCTTTACTTTGGGTAACAAGTTTAGGTCATCTGCACAATTACAGATTTGTCCAGTGAAATACAATGCCTGATTTCCTGACTGTTGCTTCCATGGGTTTTGGTTGTGGATCTGAGTACAATAATATACTAGAAAATTTCAATTTTTTCTCCATTTTTCATGATATTGCTCATTTGTCCAGTTTTGAGATTTTTTTTTATTTTATTTATGTTGACTTGTAATCCATAATGATGGATGTAGTCTTTGAACTTGACCAGTAAATACCTCAAATCTTCTGTTTCACCAAGCAAGCTTGTAATATCTGCATATCACAGGTCTTCCTCCAATCCTGATGCCACATTCTTATTCATATAGTCCTGCTTCTCAGATAATTTGCTTATTATACAGATTGAATAAACATGGTGAAAGGATATAACCCTGATACACACCTTTCCTGATTTTAAACTTTGCAATATCCCCTAAAGCAAGCTATAAACATAAGGAATGTCAGTAAGAGAACAAGTTTTAGGGGCATGACCTAATGTAGATGTCATAAATACTCTGTTACCTATAATCCAGGAGCATATTTCTGGTTCTACTAAAAAGTACAAAATAGCTAAAAGAAGAAACTATTGTGATCTGACTATAGCTTCATTTCACATGGAAGAGAAGGAAAAATAAGGTAAAGTCAATGTGTGCCTGTTAAGAAACACTTACCTGAGTCTAAAAAAATGTCACATTTCTTTAGATATTATTCCTACTTGAATCTTTTTTTTTCTTTTTTTAATTAATCTCTGTTAGTGTTTGTTTTTCTTGTTTCCACTGTTTCTATAATAAAGGTAATTTTATTTAGAACAAAATATGGTAAATCTGGCACAAACTCATTGTCTCAATTTGAAATGGCACAATTTTCTTTCATTCCTTTTTTTATTGTTAAAACAAGTTTCCTGTTCTCATATATCATCAAAAGGCAAAGAAAATACAATTCTGCCATGTACTTAGAAGGAAAAACACGTTTTTGAAAAGTCCTGATACTTACGAAGACCCATCCTGAGAGTCACTTAAATATGTCTTAGCATCAGTCAGTTTAAGAACTGCATATGTGATTTTCTGGTATCTAAAAAAGACAAAGACACACAAAAGAGCCTCACCATGGTTTACTCTGAGTGTGCTCATATTTATATACCAATCAGTCTACTGACATTGAGTCAATTCTGACTCATAGTGATCCTACAGAACAGAGTAAAACTGCCCCATAGGTTTTCTATGGCTTTCAATCTTAGAAAGTAGACTGTCTCATCTTTCTCCTGCAGAGCAGCTGGTGGATTCAAACCACCAAACTTTTGGTTAGCAGTCAATTGTGTTAAAGACTGCACAACCAGAGCTCCTTTTCCAGATATTTATAGTTGATAAAAAAATAATTCTCTGGTTTTATTCATATATACTCTCTGCTGTTGTGTCAGACCTGACTCATAGCAACCCCTCCTTGCGTCTCCAAAATGGTATCACAATGAAAGTAGATTGCCCCATCTTCCTTCCAAGGAGTGGCTGGTGGATTTGAACTGCCAGCCTTCTGGATAGTAGTCAAATGTCTTAGGCACTATGCCATCAGAATTCCTTTATTCATATATAAACATTTATTAAAATCACACAATGTGCTAAATATTTTGCTACCATTGAGTCAGTCCTGACACATAATGACCCTATAGGACAGAATACACTCATCGATAGGGTTTTCAAGTTTTTATATCTTTACAGAAATAGATTGCCTCTTCTTCTTCCCACAACACAGCTCGTAGGTTTCAACTGCTGATCTTTTGGTAAGCACCTAAATGTCTTAACCACAATTCCACTGTTGTTGTTATTATGTCCCGTCAAGTCAAACCTGACTCATAGCGACCCTTCCTTGGGTTTCTGAGGTGGTATCACTACAGAAGTAGTTTGCCCAACCTTCCTTCCAAGGAGTGACAAGTGGGTTTGAAAGCCCAGCTCCTTAAAATATTTTGCTACCTACTAAAAAGCGAATGGTAAGCAAGGAAAGATGCCTTAACTTTAAATTCCTAACAGAAACTTAGTATTTATCAATACAACATTGAACACATATTTATCTCCTAAACATATGTACATATATTACTTTTTAAAAAAATATTATTTAAATATGTAGTATAGGGTGATGACAGATAAGGACACACAGGCAAGAAACTCAATTAAAAAAAAAAAAAAAGTCTGTCGTTGTTTCATGTGTAACTCATAAGGACCTTCATTGGGTTTCCAAGACTGCAAATCATTATGGAAGTAGATTGCCTTACCTTCATCTTGTGGAGCAACTGATAGGTTTGAACCTCTGTCCTTCTTGTTAACAGCCAAATGTCTTACACACTATGCTACCAGAGCTCTGTAAGGAACTCTATAGAGTGTTATAAATGTTATTAGATTATGTACAGGTCATAATTGAATGCAATGGTCACAGAGAACACTTAATCCTAAATGTGGCTCATTAATTATTTTCCACCCATTATGACTTTGGTTATATGAACAGGAATGATTAGATAGATTAGATGAAATCATGATCCCAACAGAATTTGTGAAATATTAATAAGCTTTTGAATAATGATATCTTGGAAAATGCTGTATCTAGGATGTGTATGTAAAAGAACTATATAAAGAAGGAAAGATGGTCTATAAGCTCCCCTCATGCACACACATACAGACACAATTTCCAGAAGTGAAACCCATGGATTTTACCCATTAAGCAATTTGAGCTATCTAAAATCTCAGGTCAAAGACCAGAACAGAAACCAATGGGTCATGTAAAATGGATAGGCATCTTCTGTTCACCTCAGAGAGCTACTCAGACTCTGCTCTCTAATATAAAACCAAATTTACTGTCATTGCATCAGTTCCAACTCAGTGACCCCATTGAGTTTCCAAGGCTTTAAATCTTTAGGGATGCAGACTGCCTCATCTTTCTGCTGCAGAGCAGCTGATTCCAACCACTGACCTTTTAGCAGCCAGATGCTTCAACCGCTACACCACCAGAGCTCATTGCTCTTTTTATACACCCAAATAAGATTTTATGATCACCTTGTAACATCTAGTTATTTAGAATTTGTCCAAGAAAATTTTTGACTACCATGTTGTCATGTCAACGTTATGAGACACCAAGCATAAGAAGGCAATTTCATGAATTTAGTTACTACCAGTAAGGATGTTTCTATGTTTCTACTTTTTAACTTTCACTTGGGGCCATAATACACACACACACACACACACGTACACACATATATCTTCGGAAGGAAGGTGGGGCGATCTACTTCCGTAATGATACTGCCTCGGAAACCCAAGGAGGGGTTGCTATGAGTTGGGTCCAACTCGACGGCACATAACAACAACAACAACAAATATATATATATATATATATATATATATATATATGGGAGCTCTGGTGACATAGTGCCTAAGGC
>NW_006921810.1:5144064-5147267 GCF_000298275.1 Orycteropus afer afer | reverse complement strand
CCAGCCACTCCTCAGAAGGAAGGTAGGGCAATCTAGTAGTGATACTGCCTCAGAAACACTATAAAATATAATTATACATATATATATATATATATATGCATATATACATGTCTATGTGCACATGTATAAGCTTATATAGCTTATAGCTCATTTGGTATATATATACATATATATATACACACACACACATATATATATATACACACACGCATATATACACACACACATATATGTTTATGTATGTATGTATGTATGCACAAAGCCATTGCTGTTCATTCTGGATTTTGGCAACCCCATTTCTTAGAGAGGAGAACTGATCCATAGGGTTTCTTTGCTGTAATGTTTACACAAGCAGATCATCAATCCTTTCTTTCATGGCACTACTGTACTACTGGATGAGTTTGAACAGCCAGCCTTTCAGTTAGTAGAGTGCAATGCATCAAAGCCATCCAGGGACCTCTCTCTGTCTTTTTCTCTCTCTCTCCCCCTCTGTGTGTGTGTGTGTGTGTGTGTGTATGCCATGCTTAATTTGCTCTGTCTCACACAGTTTGGGAGGGCAAATGATCCACATTTCATAACAAATACTAAGACTCCAGTTTTCTCCATCTTCTTTGGATAGAATCATTAAAATTGTTCTCTAGAAACATACAAAAGAAGACCCTACCATTATTTTGTTTTTGTTTGTGGGAGAGAGAATGATAAAATGGTTATCACCAAATAGACCTTACATTCTGGGAGACCTAATTGTTAAAGAAATACAGTGGCAGAAGTAGAAATAGTAGAAGTATGGCCAGGCCATATTCTCATGGGATGTAATTTGGCTGTTATATAATGACCCAGTTATTCTCCATTTTGTGATTTAATCTGATCATCATCCATTTTCATCTTTTTTTTTTTTTTTTCACCTACTGTGCAATCAATTACACATCACTTTCCTCAGCATTTATAAACTCCTCCCAAAGACCTATGGAAAAAATGAAAATGTTTGCTGAACTGATTTATTCCTCTACCTTAGTGTTTCATAATCTCATTGGATTCAACGTATATGCAATATCAATATTATGTTATTTGTACCTCATGTTGATAAAGCTTCAAATAGACTGGAAACAGTGTAGTTGAAGCTTGTGAGTGGATGAAAAGGCTCAGCAAAGTAGCAAATTCAATAGAATAAGACAAGAGAAAAGGAGAGACTGTTGGGTAACTTTGTTGGTTTTGTTCTGTTCGTGTTCTGAACATTACCCCTTTCTCCTCCCCAGGCTACAGGGATTTTCATCTCATACAGATCCAGAAAATTCTAGTGGTCTGTAGCAATTGAAACAAGGGGATTGGCAGCTAATCTAAATATGTTACATAAAGAATCAGGTTGTTTTCTGAGCTAGGTAACATGTTTGACCAGGGTAAGACATATTTTTGCCTCTATGACTATTAATGTGGGTGATAGAAAGCTTGAATTTCTAATTGCTATTTCCCTGTTGTTGTTGTTATGTGCCGTCAAGTCGGCCCCGACTCATAGCGACCCCTCCTTGGGTTTCCGAGGCAGTATCACTACGGAAGTAGGATTGCCCAACCTATTTCCCTACCCATACATAAAGAAACATAGAGATAAGGACTCTGTACTATATTAGCCCAAATGAAGACAGGAATAAAGAGTTCTGGTAGCAGTGACACCTAGATTCCAACCCCTGAAAGTTTAGCTATCTTGAATTACTCAGGCATTCTTGCAATTTCATGAGACAAAATATTTTCTATTTGCATAAATTCAATCGATTGAATTCCTATAATACATAAACTTTCAGTATGTTAGGGTTAAGTAGCAGTGTCTACAAAAGACTCAGACAATCCATGAAGTTCTATAATTTAATAAAAACAGGATGACTGGGCATATCAAAAAGGTGACTCTCAGGCTACTCCTTATAATGTTCATAGGAAAACCCTCTGGGAGACAATGTAAAGTAATACAATACAAATCACATGGCTTCACAGACAAAGTCTAGAAAAGGAGAGCAGAACTTTTTTTATAGAAGTATGAAAGATATTGTGATAGAAGATTTCAACTACTTAAGATTTGAATATAATCCATCAAAATCAGTCAGTATCACTGGGGAGTATTTAAATTACAGATTTGTTAAACTTTAGGCTACTTTTTTTTTTTTTTTCCTATGCAAGATCTACAATCAAATAATTATTTCCTTAAAATAAAACTCCATTATTAAACTACAGGGCCAGCATTTTGGCAAGAGGTTTGCTTTTTTTCTATTATTATTATGTTTTGCTGATGCTGGAGCCAAATGATTTTGCCTTTGTGCCAGAAATTCTTCTAGCCTTGGGGATACATAATGAGTATATCTCTACTAAAATGAAACTGAGGTTTCACATTTTTTAAATGAATATTTCTAATACATAGAAATAAGCTCAGTTAGTACTGAGATTTCCCAAGAGTTCTTAACAATGCAGATAAGTTAAATATTAAAATATCCTAATTCTGAATATATTAACGATTGCAGAGCTGAACTGGTATTCTTTATAAGAAATGAAACTCAAAATGTCTGAGTTCCAACTATAGTAAATTTTCACTATTCACAATACACCTACTCCTCATTTATTGGCTATCTTGTTATCTGACATTTCACATTTACAACAATAGTAAAAAATCTACTATCTGACCATTATGCACGTTAATGATATACTGGACAGTAATGAATGCTAAGGTGTGAAGTGAGAGTAATGCTGGCTGTGATAGCTGAAGTTCTATGTCAACTTGGCCAGGCCATAATTCTCAGTGGATGCAATTCAACTGTTAAGTAATAATGTAGTTATTCTCCATTTTGTGATTTAATGTGATCATTCTCCATTTTCACATAACTCTGATATTCTCCTAATGACCTGGTCTTTGGAACTTAACTATGTCAATAAGTGAGAAGTGACTATATTTACTTTTTATAATGTGGCAAATCCTGAAATAACAAAGACTAAAACATTGTTTATGAAGAAATATAGGGTTAGATCCCTGAAAGCCTCCAGTCACACCTATTCACAACCGATCAATACCAAACTTTGTTTTTCATGTGTCTGTTTAAAGAATGGGAGCTCTGGTGGCGTAGTGTCTAAGGTATTTGACTACAAACCCACCAGCCACTCTCTATAAGAAAGGTTGGGCAATCTACTTCCATAGTGATAACGCCTCAGAAACCCAAGGAGGGGTC
>NW_006921810.1:5125157-5143883 GCF_000298275.1 Orycteropus afer afer | reverse complement strand
AAACTTTTTTGAATCATCTTCTGTAGACACTGAAAGAACCTTAGTGATAGTGTGGCTAAACCCTCAGTTGCTAAACAAAAGTTGAGTGGTTCAAAGCCACCAGGTACTCCCTGGGAGAAAGAAGTGGCAAGCTGCTTCCATTAAACTATACAGCCTTGGAAACCGTCTGGAATGTTCTACTCTGTCCTATATGGTTGCTATAAGTCTGAATTGACTTGATGGCAGTGAGTTTGTTTTTTTTCAGTTTTTGCACACATCTGTCAGAAACCTTTTGAAACATCTTTATACATTGTTACAGTTCCCATATAGTCCCTCCACTTTCCTGAATAGGAAAAAAAAAAAAAAAAAAAATCTTTGATTTCCAGATTCCCTAGCAGCTAGGGTGCAGTCATGTGATCTAGATTTCATGAACCCTATTTGACTTCCTGACATGAGGATGTGAAAAGGATCAGGGTAATGAGGTAATGGGGCAAAATCATCTTCTGACAGACAATGTCAGCAAAGCTATCTGCTTCTTCTGAGGTGGTTCCATGTATTTTTCTTAAGATTATCAACACTGTTGGCAATACAGCACTGTGGTGTGCTTGGTGGGTATTGCTACTGTCTACTTTTTCCTGCACATAGCATCCAGGTTTAGCTTTCCTACTGTGATGCATTTCTTTTATGTGGTCTGTCTGGCCCTGTGTTTGCAATTCTCTTAAAATGATTGGTCAGCACAATCTGCTAAAGGATTGATTGGTTTTCTATTCCCATAAGTAGCTAACAGAGATTGATAGTTTTGGTATCTGCATAAGAGGCTTGGAAATGTACTAAATATGATTGGTCAACACTATTAACCTAAAGGATTGGTCCATTTACAAAAGCCACACCATAAAGTTGACAAGGAGTTTTCCTATATAAACTGCCAATCTCAGATAGGTTTTTCTGGCTTCCTAATCAACTAGAGGCAGGAGGGAAGTGTATCTTTGGACACAGGACCTTGCACTAAATGTCCTTGGAGAACATAATATAGGTCAAGGGCTATAACATTGAGCTGGCAACATGCACTGAGTTGATAAAATCGAAGGCTGAGAAAAAAAGTGGCAAGCATAGTACAGCCAAGTGCCAGAGAAAATGGGCAAATGTGTGAGTAGCGGGAACCATGGAACTGGCAGACATTGGCAGTCAGCCCATGAAGAAAGTGATGGTGGTGGACAATTTGGTGCATGGAATGAAACTAGACACCTGTGGGAAGGAAGTCACTGACATAATCGGGTACCTCCAGGCAGAAAGTCACCAACAGAGCAGTGACTTGAGTATACACCGTATAGGGGATATCTGTAAAAGTTTTGCCACAAAAGGTGTAATAACACCATTCAAAATCTGACAGTGACCCAGAGTTTTTCCAAAGCTATTGGTTGAGAGATGTACCAGCAAGAACAGGGGGACATAGTTAGCTATGTGAAACCATAGAGACATTAGAGAGAGAGAGGGGATGAACACAGCCATGCCACATCTGACCCAAGCTGAAGACACCTTTGCTTATCTGACATCTGATTTATGTTGTACCCACCCAGTGACAAAGAAATGGACATAGGTTATTTGTGGGTCTCCTCCACCCCCACAATGTTAAGTGTGGTACTCATGGTACTGAAGGTGACTACTTCTCCTCAAATCTGCAACGGGGTTTACTATTTGCTTTCTATAAATAATAACAATGGCTTCCATTTTCAAACACCATATGTCTTCTATGTATAAACCAATAGGATTATATAGTAGAATCCTCTTCCCAGCAGTTTTATCACTGCTTGTGATTGTGAGGCTATTGGGATGTGTTTATGCACACAATTCTCCAACCCACCGTGGGGTTTCCATGAAATATCAAATATTAAACTCCTTTCTGCTAAAATTGTTGTTGTTGTTGTTATGTGCTGTCGAGTTGAACCCGACTCATAGCGACCCTTCCTTGAGTTTCCGAGGCAGTATCCTACGGAAGTAGATTGCCCCATCTTCCTTCCGAGGAGTGGCTGGTGGGTTTGAACCACCAGCCTTCTGATTAGCAATCAAGTGCCTTGGGCACTAAACTACCAGAGCTCCTTAGCAAGACTGAGTTCAGTTGTTTCCAATTAAGGATAAATACTTGTGGTTGATGAATTAAAGAAATTCTCAACGTATTTTTATGTAGTATATAAATTTAAGATTCTATTTTTATAAGGGTTATTATATGCCTTTAAATAATTCTAAATTGTGACTTTATTACATTTTGGTTTAATGCATTCCTTAAAAACAATACAGCAAAGTAAGTATATATTTTATAAAAATTCCAGTTATACTGTCATTAACTTCTTCCCCCCTTTACCATTTCCTTCTTTAAAATGCTTTAGTAATTGTAAGTATTATGTCTGAAATCATTTGGTAAAATGAAGAACAAGGCACGTCACGAAGTAACAAGGCTTTCAGCAAAGTATAAAAGTGAGAAGGGCAAGAGTGACTCTGACAAGCTCATCCATCTTAAATTAAGCACCACTCCATGTTCCTTCCCAAGGGGATGCCTAAATAGCCATAGACAATGTAGGTATCGAATAATAGAGTGCATTCATATAAAAAACATTACATTGCATGTAAATGAGAAGTCAGTTCCCGAAAAAAACGGCTGGAAACCAGAAATGCCAATCCTTGAAAAAAAAAAGGAAAAAAACTACACAAACACACAGACACATGCACATTGAGCAGTAGCAGTAAGACCAAAAGTAACTGATGAGGTAACTTAATACAAACACAAAAATCATAGTTTTGTATTCACAAGAGAATGTCTTTAGACATGAGGTCAGAAGATGACATTGATGAGTGACTACAGGAGTTTTAAAATGAAAAAAAAAAAAAGAAGCTAGATATGTTCTTTGTTCACATGTAAAATAATTAAATTTACCTTTCAATTTTCAAACTCATTAGACGAAAGATAATTTCACCAATTGCTTCCACCACCCACTGCTTAACTCATACAGCAAACACAAACACATTCTCTATTGCAAAACTATTCTCCGCTTTTCTTTGCCTGTTTCTAGCTCTGTTTCATGCTTTTAGAGAATGAGCTACTGCCTCCTTTCCCTTTGCAATGAAAAAGCTTGTTGAGATTACACTGGATCTCTGAAGTTAAAGTGCCATCTTGTGCCAAAAGAAAGCATCTCAGTTAGATTTTTAAAAACATTGGCAGGATGGATGATTGGTCTCTGTATAATAGAGATCTACCAAATGCATATAAAATTTTCAATATTAAATTGCTTAAACATGAACCAGTTAATAAAATATATATATTTGGCTTTCTTCCTTTGTTGGCTACATCACGTTAAGCTTTTCTTGAGTAGCTTAAATCATGCAGTCTCCAGCTGCCTGTTGTTATTGTAGTACTAGCAACATAAACTGGATTCTATAGAACTCATTCTCTCACACAACAATAAAGATTGTTTAAGACTTAAATAATAGTTCTTTCAAGACCAAGGGCAAACCCTAGTCTCTCTAATAAACTCACACTGCCTGTACCAATCAGGCTACGTGGAACCCATCCATTCTATTTCAAGAATTTAAATGGTAACAATGCTCAAAACATCGCACCCAGGAGGGAAGGCCAATGCCAGCACACTCTATGCTGCCAGTGCACAGTCAGCAATTGCAGGAATTTTGTATAACAGACAAAATGGTTTCCTGCATTTAACTTGACAGCTTTCAAAACAGTCTTACGGAATTGGCCTGAGGTTTATAGTGTCTGTCATGCTGACAATGCCATGACGCTAACAGTAAGTATATAGGATCGTCACTAATTTGGTATAATAATTCCTTACACTGATAATGTATAGCTGGATTTTTTTTTTTTTTTCAATCTAGGCCATACTTTGAAAGCATAGCAAGTAATATATGTCATGAAATTATACTGCAAAAACATAATTCCATATGTAATAAGAAAATTTTCTTTCATATAACCTCAACTGTGATAAAAAATCAACAGTAACTAAAATAGAGATATTAGTCTAAAGGGATGAGAAAAAAATAAACAGATTTCTAGGAGAGTCTGCTTTTTGGGTCAGTGGGTCTGATGGATTCTTAGAAAATTAAGAGTTGATCAGAGCCCAAATATAAGGCAAAATTATACCCAAGTAACTGATTAGATAATTCTCTCCTCTTTAAAAATCAGACAAAGGAAGAATATGGATGCAGTGCAGTAAATTACTTGGTATGCCTCTTCGTGCCATGGTCTTTATGATCACGCCCCCCCCCCAGATGACCGGGTAGAACTATGCAAATATAGGTACTTGTGGCTCACCAATGGGATTGGATAGCTTGCTAATAATGTAAATAATGTACATGGCACGCTTGTGGGAGTGGGACCATGGAAATAAGGTGTATAGAACTCTAATGTGGGGATTGGTTAGTTTTGTCATTCTGCGAGGCTTAAAATGAGACCTCCTAGAGGCAGAAGGGAGAATCTCATTACCATCAAGAGAGCAGTCGAAAGTAGAGTGCGTCCTTGGAACTGAGATCCCTGTGCTGAGAAGCAGCGGAAATAAGGTGTATAGAACTCTAATGTGGGGATTGGTTAGTTTTGTCATTCTGCGAGGCTTAAAATGAGACCTCCTAGAGGCGGAAGGGAGAATCTCATTATCATCAAGAAGGAAGAGCTGGAGGTGGACAGGAGGGCATCCTTGGACCTGAGATCCCTGTACTGGACTTCCTTAGCTAATAGACTAGCAGAGAGAAGGCTGAAAGAGATGCCAGTAGTGTAATCAAGAGGCATGAGGCAGAGAGGCAGGCTTGCTGGCCCACAGGGCCACGAAGTGAGAAAGCTGAATGTCTTTGAGAAGTAGACTTGCTGGTGGAGTGGGGTGCACCTAGGTTCTACTATCAACAGAGCTAAAAGAGCTTTATAACACTTTTCCTAGCAGGGCAGAGGCCAGGCCAAGAGGCTAAGGGTCAGAGAAGTGTGCCTGAGGGCATAGCAGTAAGGAGACTATTCTGATCCAAGACTTGTGTCCTGAGGAAAGAATTGTATACTGAGTGTGTGTACCTGAACCTGAATTGTAAACTATTACTTCCTCATTTAATACCATAAATCATGAGTATTGTCTGTGATTTCTCTGTGGCCACTGCAACGAGTTATTGAACCTAGCACAGAAATCTTGAGTGCTATGGCAGACACCACTGGTGTGAGAGTTGGTGAAAAATTTGGAGGGTGGCAACTTGTTTTGCCTCATAGGAATAAGCCTTGGGCTGCTGATGGTGATTGTCTCCCCTGCATGAGGTTGGAGGAGGTCAGAAGATGCCACCCCATGTCCTTTTTGCAATATATAAAATTTTCCACCCAAGAAATATTCTTTATCTGTCTTTTTTCTAACCACACTTTATAATCTTTAAACTCTTTGAAATGTCAGTCTCCAAAGGGCCACAGGGAAGAACTGTCTTATATATAGAGAGAAAAAAAATACATATTCTATATTTCTAAGATAATTTTATTTTTATCTTTGATGCATCGAGAACTAAATAATATTTGCTTAGTTTCTAATAGGCCTAACCTTACCTTTAATTCTGTCTTTTTGATTGCAGTTTATCAGATGACAAGGTAAGGTTCATGAGGATTATGACTTGCATGAATCTTTTCTAAAATTTATCATATTTTATCATTTTGTTTGAAGATTTATCAGGTAGCTTTATTGTTAATTTTTATGTCTGCTGAATGTAAACATTTTTGAAATATATGAAAAACATATTTTCAACTCAACTTTCCACAACCAATGCAAACAAATAAAAATATTGCATTCTTTATGTATTGAGTAAGAAAATACTGCATTAGTTAAAAGATTTGCAGCTTTCAATAATATAATATGCTTATATATTGCATTTTTAGGATTTCTGGTAGTGTAGTGCCTAAGGCACTTGACTGCTAACCAGAAGGCTGGTGGTTCAAACCCACCAGCCACTCCTCGGAAGGAAGGTTGGGCAATTTACTTCCATAGTGATACTTAGCCTCAGAAACCCAAGGAGGGGTCACTATGAGTCAGGTCCAACTCATCAACACATGAAAACAACAACAACACTGCATCTTTAATATAACTTATAGATTATAAATGTCCATAGTGTTTTTTTTTTTTGCTTAATTTATCTCTAAAAGAACTGTTGTATTAGGCCCTGGGCCTAATTATCTATTAAGTGGCCCAGACGCTGAACTGATGAGTAAAGTTTGGTGGCATCAGCTATTGAAGTCACATTTTTTGGTGCCCTTGGACACCTCATTAACCTGTTACAAAATGACTTTGCTTTGTTTTGTCTTTTTCTCTCACACACTTCAATGTCTACAGCAGAAACTGTGGATAGAGTGGCAATACTAGTGAAATGCAAGACCCCTGAGATAGTTGGTAACTTGCCACATACCACACAAGACATCTCTTTTTCTTTTTCTCCCTTCCCTATTTATTTTTTTCAATATTCCTATTCCTTTATCTCCCTTTATCAGATGAGATGAGGATGTAGGTATTTGAAAAGCATTATTTTCACCTAAAATAAATAAATAAATAAACAGATAAGTAGAATCCACTATTCATTTGCAGGGGCACAGACATTGCTGATTGGTCATCCAGAATCATCCAAAACCTGACAGGCTACAAAGAACTGTGCAAGGGAAAGAGCCTGAGAGTCACATCAACTTCAGTTCTGTGTGTGACATGGAGACCTGGAAATCCTTGATAATATCTGATGTCAACTTAATATGTTAATGAACAAAATCATGTCTCTTTATGACCAACAACCACTCTTCTTTTATCCTTTTCCTTGACTGTTCTATAGGTTCATCAGTTATACAACACTTTTCAAGCCTATAGACTTCCTGAGGTCCTTGATCATATAATTTAAAATAACTTTTATATAGCCAAATTTACCTACCAAAAAAAAGGCAGAAAAACCTTCTTTCTCTTGCATCTCATCACATAAATACATACATATACATACAAACAGACATACACACATATTTCTGATGCAATGTATACATGGTAGAGGATGAGAGGAGCAGATAATTCAATTTAATTCATTTCTATTCAAAAGAACTGCCTATACAATGCATTGAATGTCTGAAAATGCCCAGGGTCATGAAATAAAGAAAGAGAAAATGAAAGCCATTTCCAACATGTCCATATTTATATGCTATTATTGATTGACTTTGAGTCTCTCTTCACCCTGACCCCAGCTGCTGGAAGGGAAAGAGTAGCTACCCTCCTGAAGCATCTAACACAAAGATGAAAACACATAATCATAAAAATGAGAGAAAAGATATGCTTTTCTCATGTTGTCTGTTTTGCCTCTGGATATGATTTTATCAAGACAAGAGGCAGCTTCTTCTGACAGTGTCAACCACGTATACCCTTCTCCTCTTTTCATTCAAATTGGAAATATTAAACCAGAAGTTGCAAAGTGAATTTAAACAAAAAAACTGGGAACAGAAAATTGTGTGTGCTGTGTTTTGAGTTTCTCTTAAAAGTCACAAGCTGTTCTCTGACCTGGAAGGAGTGGGAGTGCAGAGTGCAGGCCAGGGAGTGTCAGCTAGCTGTGCATTCACTCCCTCCTATAATGACTGTGTGAGTGTCTACAATGTTCCTGGCACTGGGCTAGATTCTGAGGATGGAAAAAAGAATAAGCATTATCTCTGTTTTCACGTTGCTTATAGTACATGGAGGAGACACTCACATGAGCAGGAAAAATGATACACTACTCTAAGGGCAGCATAGGGAGAACTCACCCACATGAGACAGGAAGGGAGCATGAAAGAAGGGCCCCACCAGGATCCATCTGAGCTGAGTCATAGGAATAAAGAAGAGTTATCAGATGGTAGGAGACCCTGGGTGTAGCAAAGGGTTAATGTGTTCATCTGCTAACTGAAAGGTTGGAGGCTTGAGTCCAAGCACAGTAACCTCAATTAAAAAAGTCCAGACAATACACTTTTGAAAATTTACTTTTTAAATTTTTGACAAAAGAATCCACCATTGGAAACCTGATGGAACACAGTTCTACTCACACCTACGGGGGTCAACATGACTTGAAATCAACTCAACAGGAACTGGTTAACTGGTTGTTGTTGTTGTTGTTATATGCTGGTTGTTAGGTGGTGGAAAGGAGGTAGTGTCAAACCAATAAAGGCACAGGACATTTCATGCTCTAACAATATAGAAAAGTCAGATAGTAGAGCATATATAGGGAACAACAAAACTGCGTGTGGTGTTGACATTACAATAGTAATGTTCTCTGGATCGCAAACCTTCTTTAAATTGTTTTCTTCTGAGTATGATTCTTCACTGAATACCACATTATATGCAGAAGGGACTCCATATGCTTCTTAATTGACCCACCAGCCACTCCTCCGAAGGAAGATGGGGCAATCTACTTCCGTAGGGATACTGCCTTGGAAACCCAAGGAGGGGTCGCTCTGAGCCGGGTCTGACTTGAAGGCACATAACAACAAGAAGGAAGTGTGGGACTGCCAGCCTAAGCACACGTTTTCACTGTCCTTCTTTTTGAGGCTCACACAGTAGCAAGGTCACAAGCTCCGTCATCACTCCTCATTCCTTGAAGTGACACTATGCAATACCTAATGAATAACACAGAACACACAGAGACTCATACAATTGTCATAACTTCACTTATATCAATTTTAATGTTAAAGATGTATAAAGAAAAAATTTTAAAAGTATTATATACTAAAGAAATAAATTCATTTTACAATGATACCTTCCATTAAAACACTGATTGTAACAGGAAAGGATTTCTCTCTGATATTCTAAATATCTGGACTGAGTAAGTTTTTAGATAAACATTAAAAATAATTTGTGTTAATGATCAGATGCATTTCTGTAGAAAAAAGTAGTTACTTTCATCCCAAAGTGCTAACTTCTTAGGTTTTGTCACTTTTAATAAGAATTTTAAGTTTAAATATATTCTAATAATTATTAGAGTATGTATATCTTGCAATGCTTCCTTTTGAAATTATAAAATGTCTTTGAATTTTAATAAAGTGTCAGAATTGATAGGAATGATCTACTGATGAATATGTTTTCCTTGACCATCTGTCAACTGACTTCACCATCAAGTACAACTCCATTTCCTATAATATTTTTAGAAAAAAAAATCAATGTTTTAAGAAAATAGAGCTCATAATTGGAGTTTTCTTTTAATGTTTTTATTTTAATGGAAATATAATCACTAACTTATCTCTTCTTAGTTTATACTTTGTTTTCCTTCAAAGTTCTATTTGAAGTCATGTTTCTGTTATTTTTGTTTTTGTTGTTGTTATTTCTTTGACAGCCTCACTACTTTTTCTGATTCTTATCCTAGATATCTTTTATTTCCTTTTCATAAAAATCTCCAGGTTCTTCATGTTTGCCTTCTAACAAATCACATTGATGAAGTTTGTTCTTAAAGGAATACTTAAAAATGTAAGAGTTATAAGAAATTAAATTACTCTTTGCCAAAAAGATAAATAAATAAGAAAAATATTTCCATGTTTTGCCATCTTTTCAACCTTTTCCTTCATGATTCATGTTAAATATGCTACTATTTTCATATTCTAGGTTATTTTTAATTCCAGAATCAACATCAATCTATTGATATGCTAACTATTAGAAATTGATTAAATAGCATGACTCTATATTCTAATAAGGAGCTCTGGTAGCATAGTGGCTCAGGCCCTTGACTGTTAATCAGAAGGCTGGTGGTTCAAATCCACCAGCCACTCCTCAGAAGGAAGATGGGGAAATCTACTTCCGTAGTGATACTGCCTAGGAAACCCAAGGAGGGGTCGCTACGAGTTGGGGCTGACTCGACGCCACATAATAACAACAACAATATTCTAATAAAGGGCACTGAGGAAATTGAAATAAATCAAGTATAACTTAGTTGTTTATACTCCCAAGCAATTAAAATGATTTGGAATAATTTGAGTCTACATGCTATGTTCTTTATGTATCAAGTATTAAACCTAGTTCTCTCAAAATTTTTCTAGGGTAAATAAGTAACTTCACTAGTAAATAAGACATCACTAGTCTTATTGTAATAGATTCTCTAAAACTTATTTCTTAAGAAAATGTATTAAGAATTTGTCATAAAAATAAACTTATACAGTCAACTTTTTATACTTTTCTAAAAGGTTAAGTAAAATTCTTCCTAACAAAATGTTAGTTTGAAAGCTGCTGAGTAACTCACATCTTGGTGTCATAAAGGCTTTTTGCCATATGGTAGATTTCAAATTTTGTGAGAGCTTAGTCTTGCTAGTTACATATTTTTCAAGAGGTTACTAGAGGTGTACCTCTTCATCTCCAAAGCGTATCACAAAAGCTGTCTGAAAATGAACCATATGGACATTATAAGTGGTATGTGAGAATCCACAATATCTGGGTACAATAGAGCCTTCTCAGACAAATATTCAGAGAGGTACTAGGAAGTGATGAGTTAGAATAGAATATCTTCTGGTGATAATTTAGGGTTAATATTAATGAGCACAGACCACCACTTCTCTGTCAGTTTGTCATATGATGGTGGCTTGCGTGTTGCTATAATATTGGAAACTATGTCACTAGTATTTCAAATAACAGCAGGGTCACCTATGATAGACAGGGTTAAGAATTGCTTCTAGACTAACATAGACTAGGAAGAAGGATGTGGCCTGGTCCAGTTATGAAAAACTTTGCCACTGAGAACATGAATAGCAGGAAACAGTTGAATACAGTGAGAGAAGATGAGCTCTTCATGTTGGAAAGCAGTCAAAATATGATGGGAAAGAGCTGCCTTCTCAAAGTAGAGTCTACCTTAATAAATGTGGATGGATTTAAGCTTTCTGGACATCCATTGGCTGATGTGTCACAATTCAAAATGAGAAGAAATAGCTGCAAACATCCATCAATAATGAGAAGGTGGAATGTGCAAAGTACGAATCCAGGAAAATCGGAAATTTTAAAAATGAAATAGAACATACAAAGATTTGTATATAGTCATTATTGAGTTGAAATAGACTGGTATTGACCATTTTGAATTGGAAAATCATATGGTCTCCAATACCAGGAAAGACTAATTGGAGAAAAATGGCTCCTATTCATCATCAAAAAGGACATTTCAAAAACTACCCTGAAGTGCTATGATGTCAGTGATATAATGATATCTATAAACCTACAAGGAAGACCAGCTAATACTACTATTATTTAAATTGTTACACTAAACACTAAAGCCAAACAATACAATTGAAGGTTTCTATCAACTTCTAAAATCTGGAATTGAAAAAAAAAAGCATGGAATCAAGATCTATTAATAATTATTGATCATTTCAAAGTGAAAGTTAGAAACAAAGAAAAAGTATCATCAGTTGGAAAATATGACTTTGGCAATAGAAATGATGCCAGAGATTTCATAAGAGTATCTTTCAATATCAATGACTTATTTATTGCAAATAATATTTCTTGACAACATAAATGGTAAATATATGCATGGACCTTGCCAGATGGATTGCACAGGAATCAAATCAACTACATGTGTGAAAAGAGACAATGTTGTTGTGGTTAGATACCATCGAGTTGTCTTTGACTCATAGTGACCCTCTGCATAGCAGAAAGAAACACTGCCTGATCCCACACCAGCTCGGCAATCCCTGCTATACTTAAGCCCATCCCAGCAGCCACTATGTCAATCCATCTCATTGAGGGTCTACCCCTCTTTTGTCAACCTTCCATCTTACCAAGCATGATATCCTTCTCCAGGGAATGGTCCTTCTGATAACATGACCAAAGTAGGTGAGACGAAGTCTGGCCATTACTGCTTCCAAAGACCATTCTGGCTGCACTTCCTCCAGGACAGATCTGTCAGTTCTTTTAGCAGTCCATGGTACTTTCACCATTCTTCACCAGCACCACAACTCAAAAGCATCCACTCTTCTTGGATCTTCCTCCTTCATTGTCCAGCGTCTTCCTTATTCATTGTCCAGCTCTCACATACATATGAGGCAATTGAAAATATCATGGCTTGTGCCAGGTTCACCCTAGTCCTCAAGGAGACATCTTTGCTCTTCAGCACTTGAAAGAGATCCTTTGCAGCCAATTTACCCAGTGCTATACTTCATCTGATGTTCTGACTGCAGCTTCTCTTGATGTTGATTGCAAAACTTAGCAATGTGAAGTCTTTGAAAACTTCAATCTTTTCTCCATTTATTGTGATGCTGTTTATAGGTCCAATTGTGAGGATTTTTGTTTTCTTTACATTGAGGTGTAATGCATACTGCAGACTGTATTCTTCAATCTTCATCAGTAAGTGTTTCAAGTCATCCTCGCTCTCAGCAAGCAGAGTTGTGCCATCAGCATATTGCAGGTTGTTAATGATTCTTCCTCCAATCCTGATGCCACATTCTTCTTCATATAGTCCAGCTTCTTGGATTATTTGCTCTACATACTTGAATAAGTATGGTGAAAGGATACAACCTTGATGTACTCCTTTCTTGATTTTAAACCATGCAGTGCCCCCTTTTTCTGTTTGAATGACAGCCTCCTGGTCTATGCACAGGTTCCTCATGAGTACAATTAAGTGTTCTGGAATTCCAATTCTTCTCAATGTTATCCTCAATTTGTTATGATTCACACAATCAAATGCTTTTGCATAGTCAATAAAACACAAGTAAACATCTTTCTGGTATTCTTTAATTTCAGCCAAGATCCATCTTACATCCACAATGATAACCCTTGTTCCACGTCCTCTTCTGAATCTGGATTGCATTTCTGGAAGTTCTCTGTCAATATATTGCTGTAGCCATTTTTGAATTATCTTCAGAAAGATTTAACTTGCATGAAATATTAATGATATTGTTCCATAATTTTCACATTCTGTGGGATCACCTGTCTTTGGAATGGGTACAAATATGGATCACTTCCAGTCAGTTGGCCAGGTAGCAGTCTTTCAAATCTCTTGGCATAACCAAGTGAGGCCCTCCAGTGGGGCATCCATTTGTTGAAACATATCAATGGGTATTCCATAAATTCCTGGGCCCTTGTTCTTCAGCAATTCTTTCAGTGTACCTTTGACTTCTTCCTTCAATGCCATTGGTTCTTCAACATATGCCACCTCCTGAAATGGATAAAGATGTACCAGATTTTTGGTACAGTGACTCTGTGTGTACCTTCCATCTTCTTTTGATGCTTCTTACATCATTCAATATTTTGCCCACAGAATCTTTCAGTATTGCAATTTGAGGTTTAATTTTTTTCCTTAGTTTGTTCAGATTGAGAAATACCATGTGTGTTTTTTCTTTTGGTTTTCTAACTCCAAATCTTTTCACATTTCATTATCGTAATCAGCTTTGTTTGCTTGAGTTGGTCTTTTAAATCTTCTGTTCAGCTTTTTTATCTTGTCATTTCTTCCATTTGCTTTAGCTACTCTCCTCTCAAGGGCAAGTTTCAGAGTCTCTTCTGTCATCCATTTTGGCTTTTTTCTTTTTTTCTCATACTTTCAATGATCTCTTTCTTTCTTTATGGGTGATGTTCTTGAAATCACCCCACAATTTTTCTGGTTTTCGGTCATTGGTGTCCAATGCATGAAATCTATTCTTTACATGGTCTCTAAATGCAAGAGGGATATATTCAAGATCATATTTTGGCTCTCATGGACTTGTTTTATTTGTCTCCAACTTCAAGTTGAACTTGCAAATGAGCAGTTTGATGGTCTGTTCCACAATCAGCTCCTGGCCTTTTTTTGGCTGAAGATATTGAGCTTTTCTATCACATCTTGCCACAAATGTATTCAATCTGGTTCCTGTGCATTCCATCTGGTGAAGTCCATGTGTATAGCTGCTGTTTGTGTTGTTGAAAAAAAAGGTATTTGCAATGAATAAGTCTATCTTGCAAAACCCCATCATGCAATCTCCAGCATTATTTCTGTCACCAAGGCCAACTTTTCCAACAACCAGTGACTCTTTGTATCCAACTTTTGCATTCCAGTCAACAGTGATAATTAACACATCTTGAAATAAAACATCAGTCAATTTCAGACTGCAGAAGTTGATAAAAATCTTCAATTTCCTCATCTTTGGCTTTGGTGGTTGGTGCACAAATTTGAATAATAATCATATTAACTTTTCCTTGTAGATGCAGGGATATTATCCTATCACTGACAGCATTGTACTTCAGGACAGGTCTTGAAACATCCTTTGTGATGATGAATGCCACATCATTCCTCTTCAAATTGTCATTCCTGGCATAGTAGATCATATAGTTGTCTGGCTCAAAATTTCCAAAACCAGTCCACTTCAGCTCACTAATGCCTAGGATATCAATCTCTATGCATTCCCTTTCATTTTTGACAACTTCTCATTTTCCTAGATTCATACTTCGTACATTCCATGTTCCGATTATTAATGGATGTTTCAGCTGTTTCTCCTCAATTTGAGTCATGTCCCATCAGCAAGTTGAGGTCTCAGAAGCTTTACTTTTTTCCATATATGTAAGGTTGGTTCTACTCTGATGATGAAGCTCTTTCCTAGTCATATGTTGAGAGCCTTCTAACCTAAGTGGATCATCCTCCTACACTGTATCAGATAGTGTTTCCAGGTTATTCATATAGTTTGCCTTATATTGTAACAGACAGTGCTTCTCTGCTTCTCTGATATTCATAAGGTTTTCCATGGCCAACTCTTTGAGAAGTGGCTGGCTTCTTCTTTCTTCCTAGTCTGTCTCAGTCAGCAAGCCATGCTGAAACCTGTGCACCATGTGTAGTTCTGCTGGCATTTGAAACACTAGAGGCACAGCCTTAAGCCTCATAGCAACACACTACCACAATACAACAAACCAACAGACAAGTTTGTCTCCTTTAGCTGTTCAAAATCTATCCACCCTCCCCTTACCTGGATCCTTCTGCTACTTGCTTGTTCTATCCTAGGTGCCCTGGCTTTCCTTTCTTTTCCTTTCCCCTCCACTTTTCCTGCTTCTTGGGGGTTGGGGCCTGTGTCCCTCCCTTACCTGGATCCCTCTACCACAAACCTACAAGACCCAGCATACAAACTTAACCATATCCCACTTGAATATATCCCACCAGAATTTAGAGATTATCTGAAGAAATGATTTGACACAACAAACATCAATGACTGAAGACCCGACAAGTGATAAGATGACTTCAGTGACATCATACATGAAGAAACAAAAGGTCTTAGAAAGATAGGCAAGGAAAAAAAGACCAAAATAGATGTCAGAGGAGACATTGAAACTTGCTCTTGAACAGAGAGCAGCTAAAACAAATGGAAGAAATGATGAAGTAAAAGAGCTAAACAGATTTCAAAAGGCAACTTGAGAAGATAAAGTAAAATATTATAATGAAATGTGCAAAGATCAGGAGTTAGAAAACCAGAAGATAAGAAAACACTCACCGCCTATCAAACTGAAAGTACTGAAGAAATAATTCAAATATCAAGTTGCAATATTGAAGGATTTTACGGGCAAAATTTGAACCATGCAGAAAGCATCAGAAAAAATGGAAGGAATGCACAGTCACAGTACCAAAAAATAATTGGTGGATGTTCTACCATTTCAGGAGGTAGCATAGGATCAAGAAGCAATGGTTTTGAAGGAAGAAGTCCAAGTTGCACTGAAGGAATTGGAAAAAATAAGTAAAAGTTCCAGGATTTGACAGAATACACATTGAGATCATTCAACAAATGGATTCAACACAGGAGGTGCTTTCTTATTTATGGTAAGAAATTTGGAAGATAGCTACCTGGCCAGGCTACTGCAAGAGATGTATATTTGTACCTGTCTGAAAGAAAGGTGATTAAACAGATTGCACAAATTATTGATTAATATAATTAATATCACATACAAGTAACATTTTGCTGAACATAATTCAAACACAGTTGCAGCAGTACATCAAAACAGAACCACCAAAAATTCAAATCAGATTCAGAAGATGATGAGGAATGAGGGATATCATTGCTGATGATACGTAGATCTTGATTGAAACCAAAGGATACCAGAATGATGTTTACCTGTGTTTTATTTACTATTTAAAGTCATTTGACTATATGGATCATAACAAAGTATGGATAACATTGTGAAGAATTCCAGAATAGTTAATTCACGAGGAACCTGTAATGACCAAGAGACAGTATTCAAACAGATCAAGGAGGCACAGCATGGTTTAAAACCAGGGAAGTTGTACATATTCAATTTTTATGCTGAGTAAATAATCTGAAAAGCTGGTATATAAAGAAGAATATAGTATCAGGATTGGAAAATGACTTAGGAGCTCTGGTAGTATAGTGGCTAAAGCACTTGACTGCTAACCAGAAGGCTGGCGGTTCAAACCCACCAGCCACTCCTCGGAAGGAAGGTTGGGCAATCCTACTTCCTTAGTGATACTGCCTCGGAAACCCAAGGAGGGGACACTATGAGTCAGGGCCGACTCAACGGCAAACAACAACAACAACAGGAAGTGATATGCAGATGACACAACCTTGTTTACTGAAAGCGAAAAATACTTTAGGCACTTATTGATAAACATAAAAGACTATAATCTTCTGTATGGATTACATCTCAACATAAAGAAAGCAAAAATTCTCACAACTGGACTAATAAGCAACATCATGGTAAATGGAGTAAGGATTGAGGTTCTCAAGAATTTCATTTTATTTGCATTCATAATCAATACCCACAGAATCAGCAGTCAAGAAATCAGATGATGGTCAGTTAGCTCTGAGCCAAACATTACAAAAACCTACGAGCTGAACCCCTACCCGAGGGAGAAGTACCCCTTAGAAGAGTCAACAATGAATGATCAGAAAAGCAGCATTACCATAAAAGGAAAACCAGATAGACACAAATGCATAGGTAAAAAGAACACAGGAAGGGGTAACCACAGGGAAGAGGTGAGAGGAAACCTGTTCAAATGTGAGGATTGTAATCGATGCCATGTAACATAATGTGTAGGAAATGTTGAGTGGAAAACAAAACTGCTTTGTAAATTTGCACTCAAATAAAAATAAAGAGTTAAAAAAGAAAGAATGAAAATCAAATGACATATTGCTTTAGGCAAATATTCTGGAAAGACCTCTTTAAAGTGTTAAAGAGCAAAGATGTTACTTTGAAGACTAAGGTATGCCTGACCCAAGCCATGGTATTTTCACTAGCCTCATATCCATATGAGAGCTGGACAATGAATAAGGAAGACCAAACAAGTGTTGATGCATTTGAATTGTGGTGTTGGGGAAAAATAATGAAGGTACCATGAAATGCTAAAGGAATTAACAGTCTGTCTTGGAGGAAGTATAGCTGGAATGCTGCTTAGAAACAACAGTGGCCAGACTTCATGTATCATACTTTGGTTATATTGTCAGAAGGGATAAATCCCTGGAGAAAGACATCATGTTTGGTAAAGTAGAGGGTCAGTAAGTTGAAGACCCTTAATGAGAGGATTGAAACAGTGGCTTTGATGATGGAATGCAAGTCAATGATTCTTAAAATGTTGCAGGATCAGGCAGTGTTTCGTTCTTTTGTACATAGAATTACCATGAGTTGTAACTGACTAAGTATACCTAAGAGCAACAACATGAGCATCAGCACTGCACCAAGGACTCATTCAGTGCTACCCTAGTTCTCATGTATACCCAAAGCTGAAGCTGTGAAAAAATCTAGAAACCCATCTTTAGATAGATGCATTGGTGGTTCAGTGGTAGAATGCTCTCCTTACATGTAAGAAACCTAGATCCTATTCTTGGCCAATGCACTTTGTGCACAGTAACAATCCCTCTATTAGTGAAGACTTACATATTTCTATGATGCTGAACAGGTTTCAGAGCCAGTGAAAACTTTATGCATCATAAAGGTTTGATCCACAACCAATCATTGGAATGGTGCAGGACCACAGCATTGTGTTCCATTGTCCATGCGGTCACCATAGATTGTGGGCCTACTTGACAGCAGCTATCAACAACACAACAATCTCTAGATAGAAGCTGGGGAAGAAAAACAAAGGGAAAATATTTTTTCAGAAATTAGTTGCTATGAAAATCATCAGTAAAATGACCATTTTGTCAGAAAATCAATATCAAGAAATCTGCTAATATTTAGATCAATAATAACAAGAAATTAGAGATACTAGAACAAAAAAATAATCAGATGAAATGAAGATGGGAGTAATAACTTAATTTCCAGATGAACTAGCTAGTTTCAGAAAGCAAACATGATGTGAAATTTACATTTTTTCTTCAAAAATAATTTTTTAGAACAGTGATTCTCAGAAGTCAGCATACATTAGAATTTCCAAAGGCAAATTTTTAGGGTCTTTTTCCCATAATTTGTATTTCTGATTTAGTATTGCAGAGCCTTTTATGGGAAAATATTATGTTTATTCTTTAATTAAAACTATTCCCTATTGGAAATAATTTTAAATGATGTAATGTGGTAATGAAAAGAGCTCTGGTTGTGTGGTGGTTTTTGATTTTGAAAAGTTACATTAATGTTGTACTTTGAGAACAGGCAGACAACTTGGATTTAGAAGCATTTTGCCCAGAAAATCTATGAAGGCATTTATTTTGACAATTACTGTTCTAATAAATGAGATAAAATCTAGTGCAACATCAGTATATTGCATATCCTAAGTGAATTTAGGGAGCTCTGGTAGCATAGTGGCTAAGACACTTGCCTGCTAACCAGACGGCTGGTGGTTCAAACCCACCAGCCACTCCTTGGAAGGAAGGTT
>NW_006921810.1:5118970-5124552 GCF_000298275.1 Orycteropus afer afer | reverse complement strand
TACTTCCGTAGTGATACTGCCTCGGAAACCCAAGGAGGGGTCGCTATGAGTCGGGGCCGACTCGACGGCACATAACAACAACAACAACAATGAATATGCATGTATAAAATTGAATATGTATGTTGACTGGGATAACTTTGACACACATCTTTCTTGGTTTGAAACCACACTGTACCCCCTTGTTCTGTTGCAATACTGTCTCTTGGTCATTACAGGCTCCTCATGAGTTAACTGTTCTGGAATTCCCATTCTTCACAATGTTATCCATTGGTTAAGTTAAGGGAGGGAGTGGAGACCCCATGGACTACAGCAGTGGCAGGATCCAGGTACGGGGTGGGAGGCAAGGTGAGGCCCCAGCCACCTAGAGCCAGGAAAGTGCAGAAGGAAGTGGCTGAGGACCACAAAATGGCAGGTTCCAGGCAGGAATTAGGTAAGGGAGGGTGCAGAGGTTTCCAACAGCAAAGGCAGACAAAATTGTCAGTTTGTCATCCTGCGGGGCTTCTATGTTGCTGTGAGGCTTGAAGCTGTGTTACCCGTGTTTCAAACTCAAGTGGAGTTGTACATAGTGGGCAGGTTTCAATGCAGTTTATGGCTAAGACAGACTAGGAAGAAGGAAGAGGCCATTCACTTCTCAAAAATTAGCCAGGGAAAAACCTTATAAATAGCAGAGAAACACTGTCTTATATATTACTGGGCAACTTTATGAATAGCTTGGAGACAGGAAGTCTCCAAGACAGTGCAGAAAGTACTTGTGTGCAGGAAGACAAGCCCCTTGGGTCAGAAGCCACTCAAAATAGGACTGGGAAAGAGCTGCCTTCTCAGAGTAGAACCAAACTTAATGATATGGACAAAGTAAGTCTTTCAGGACCTCCATGTGCTGATGTGGCATGACTCAAAATGAGGAGAAACAGCTCATTAATAATCCATTAATAATCAGATCATGGAATATATGAAGTATGAATCTAGGAAAACTGGAAATTGTATAAAGATTGATATCCTAGGCATTAGTGAGATGAAGTAGACTGGTTTTGGACATTTTGAACCAGACAACTATATGATATACTATGCCAGGAATGACAAATTGAAGAGGAATGGCATGGCATTCATCATCACAAAGGATGTTTCAAGACCTGTCCTGAAGTGCAATGCTGTCAGTGATAGGACAATATCCATACATCTACAAGGAAGACCCATTAATACTAGCATTATTCAAATTTATGCACCACCCACCAAAGCCAAAGATGAGGAAATTGAAGATTTTTATCAACTTCCACAGTCTGAAATTTACCGAACATGCAATCAAGTTGTGTTGCTTATCACTAGTGATTGGAATGCAAAAGTTGGGAACAAAGAAGAATCATCGGTAGTTGGAAAATTTGGCCTTGTTTACAGAAATAATTCTGGAGATTGCATGATGGACTTTTGCAAGACAAATGACTTATTCATTGCAAATTTCTTTTTTCAACAACACAAATGATGGCTATACACATGGACTTCACCAAATGGAGTGCACAGGAATCAAATTGATTACATCTCTGGCAAGAAGTGATGGAAAATCTCAATATCTTTAGCCAAAAAAAAAAGCCAGGAGCTGATGTGGAACAGACCATCAATGGCTCATATGCAAGGTCAACTTGAAGTTGAAGACAATTAAAACAAGTCCATGAGAGCCAAAATATGATCTTGAATATATCCCTCTTGCATTTAGAGACCATCTAAAGAACAGATTTGATGCATTGAACACCAATGACCAAAAACCAGACTTGTGGGATGACATCAAGAGCATCATCCATGAGGAAAGCAAGAGGTCATTAAAAATATGAGAAAAAAGGAAAAGACCAAAATGGATGTCAGAAGAGTCTTGAAAACTTGCCCTTGAGTGGAGAGTAGCTAAAGAAAATAGAAGAAATGACAAGAAAAAAGTGCTAAACAGAAGATTTCAAAGAGCAGCTTGGGCCGACAGTCAATTACTATAATGAAATGTGCAAAAACCTAGAATTAGAAAGCCAAAAGGGAAGAACATACCTGGCATTTCTCAAGGTGAAAGAACTGAGGAAAAAATTTAAGCCTCTAGTTGCAATATTGAAAGATTTTATGGGTAAAATATTGAATATTGCAGGAAGCATCAAGCAAAGTTGGAAGGAATACACAGAGTCACTGTACCAAAAAGAACAGGTAGATCTTCATCCATTTCAGGAGGTGGCATATATTGAAGAACCAATGGTTTTGAAGGAAGAAATCAAAACTGGACTAAAAGAAGTGGGGAAGAACAAGGCTCCAGGAATTTGTGGAATACCCATTGAGATGTTTCAAAAAACAGATGCCCTGCTGGAGGCACTCACTTGGTTATGCCAAGAGATTTGGAAAACAGCTGCCTGGCCAACTGACTGGAAGAGATCCATATTTGTACCTATTCCAAAGACAGGTGATCCCACAGAATGTGGAAATTATCAAACAATATTATTAATATCACATGCAATTAAAATCTTATTGAAGATAATTAAAACATGGTTGCAGCACTATAGTGGCAGAGAACTTCCAGAAATGCAAGCTGGATTCAGAAGAGGACATGGAATGAGGGATATCACTGCTGATGTCAAATGGATCTTGGCTGAAAGCAAAGAATACCAGAAAGATGTTTACTTGTGTTTTACTGACTATGCAAAAACATCTGATTGTGTGGATCATAACAAATTGTGAGTAACATTGAGAAGAATGGGAATTCCAGAACACTTAATTATACTCATGAAGAATCTGTACATAGACCAGGAAGCTGTCATTCAAACAGAAAAAGGGAACACGGCATGGTTTAAAATCAAGAAGGGAGTGTGTCAGAGTTGTATCCTCTCCCCATACTTATTCAATCTGTATGCCAAACAAATAATCTGAGAAGCTGGAGTATATGAAGAAGAATATGGCTGTAGGATTAGAGGAAGAATCATTAACAACCTGTGATACACTGATGACACAACTCTGCTTGCTGAAAGTGAGGATGACTTGAAGTACTCAATAATGAAGATTGAAGAATATAGTCTGCAGTATGCATTACATCTCAATATAAATAATACAAAAATTCTCACAACCGGTCCTATCAACAGCATTATGATAAATGGAGAAAAGATTGAAATTGTCACAGGCTTCACATTACTTGGATCTACAATCAACTCCAATTGAAGTAGTGGTCAGAACATCAGAGGAAGTACAGCACTGGGCAAATTGGCTAACAATGACCTCTTTCAAGTGCTGAAGAGCAAAGATGTCCCCTTGAGGACTAAAGTGTGCCTGACACAAGCTATGGTATTTTCAATTACCTCATATGCATGTGAGAGCTGGACAATGAATAAGGAAGACTGAAGAGGAATTAATGCTTTTGAGCTGTGGTGTTGGTATAGAATGCTGAAAGTACCATGGACTGCTAAAAGAACTAACAGGTCTGTCCAGGAGGAAGTGCAGCCAGAATGTTCCTTTGGAGGTGAGAATGGCCAGACTTCATCTCACATATTTTGGTCATGTTGTCAGAAGGGACCATTCCCTGGAGAAGGATGTCATGCTTAGTAAGGTGGAGGGTTGATGAAAGAGGGGAAGGCCCTCAATGAGATGGATTGACATGGTTACAACAGCAGTGGGCTCAAGTTTAGCAAGAATCATGGAGCTGGCTCAGGACTGGGAGGTGTCTCTGTTGTGCATAGGGTCACTATGAGTGAGAGACAACTCCACGGCACCTAACAACACCAACAACTTAAATAAAAGTAAGCCATTTGGAGCAAAAAAAAAAAAAAATCATAAATACTTGATTTGAGAGGATATTAAGGTTTTTTATGCACTTCATGCACTATTTTTTTGCTGTTGGAATTGGTCAAAATTGAAGCTCTTTATTTTTAGCAAATGGCAAAAAGGAGCACTGATGATGCAAGAGTTTAATGCTCAGCTCCTAATCTAAAGATCAGTGGTTAACCTAAAGGCTGGTGATTTCTACCCATACAGTGGCTTCACAGGGGAAAGACTTGATAACCTTCCCCCATAAAAATGACATCCTTAAAAAACCCAAGAGGAAGTTCTACTCTGTCACATCGGGTCATTGAGTTGGAATTAACTTTATGGTACCTAATATCAGCATATATCTAAGGAGGATATTTCATCTTTTTTGAAGTAAACATCATATAAATAATCTTCATTTTCTAACACAAGATGTGTGCTTTGAAGAACAGAAATGTATTATATCAGTTTTGGAGGCTAGAAGTCCAAATCAAGGTATCAGCAGGATCATGATAAGATCCTTCCTTGTCTCTTCCAGCTCCTGGTAGCACCAAGCATTCTTGGCTTTTCTTGGCCTCTAGTCTCCCTGGATGTGACTCTGTTCTTTCTTGTGTCCTCTTTTATAAGACGCAAATCAAAAGAGATTGGAAAACACCCAAATCTGGCATGGCATATTTGATTTACTTGATAACAAAAGAAAAGTGCTTTTCCCAAACACAGTCCTAATCACAAGTACAGGGGTGAGAACTTCAACATATCTTTCAGAGAGACAAAGTTCAGTCCATAACAATAATAAAAAACAAAACCAGAGCTAATAGGAATAATTCCATAGGAAAAAGACTCCCTTATGAGTATTTCAAAAAAAAGAGATCACATTTTACAGTTTTAGTTTTGTTTTCATTAATTTACAGGTTTTTTTCTTTTGAAAGTCATGGTTGACCTTTTTATCTTCAAGAAAAAAATGTGACAGAGAAGAAAAAAAATCTACCAAAAGTGTAAGGGGAGAAATCCCAGTATACTCTAGATGACTTATAGAGGAGGAAGAATTCACTTCTTTATTATATGCTGTTGTTGTTGTTATGTGCCATAGAGTCAGACCCTACTCATAGCGACCCCTTCTTGGATTTCTGAGGTGGTATCACTACAGAGGTAGATTGGTTAACCTTCCTTCCAAGGAGTGGCTGGTGGGTTTAGCAGTCATTTGCCTTAAGCACTATGCTACCAAAGCTTGTCTTATGTAGAACAATTAAAATTTTTCGATTGGTTTCTCCTACTCATTGCCTTAGTTACCTAATAATGCTATACAAAAATGCCACAAGTGGATAACCTTAACAAACAGAAGTGTATTCTCTTAGAGTTTAGGAGGCTGGAAGTTCAGAGTGAAGGCTCTAGGGGCAGACTTTCTCTCTGTGCCTCTTGTTCCTAGGAGGAACCCAGCACAAGGACACTGAGTCCGAAGGACATGCTCCACTCTTAGCTCCTCTTGCCTGCGGGTAACAATCCCCCTTCTCTGCTCCCTTCTCTCTCCTTCTATTTCTTCTAAGATAAAAGGTGATGCAAGCCACACCCTTGAGAAGCTCGCCTTATATAAGATCAGGGCTGTGATGAGAATAAGGATGTTGCAACACACCCTTAACCTTAATCCTTTTATCCCTGCTCAGTTTATCATATCAGATCACATCATGGAATATCATTATGTGGTGTAGTGTCTAAGGCATTTGACTACTAACCAGAAGGCTGGTGGTTCAAACTCATTAGCCACTCCTTGGAAGGAAGATGGGGCAATCTACTTACTTGGTAGTACTGCCTCAGAAACCCAAGGAGAG
>NW_006921810.1:5067942-5118534 GCF_000298275.1 Orycteropus afer afer | reverse complement strand
ATATAATATACTGTATGAATAAAATATAAACCAACTAAAAGGAATAAATAAATTGAATTTCTAAAAGAAGTAATAATCACTTACTAAGTGAAAGATGATAATTTGTCACTTAAACTATTCATTAGTATATAAGATTAGTTATTAAAGCTTCCCTGAAATCAATTACTTTTCTGCAACTTGTTTTTATGTTCAAATATTTACTATTCTAGCCCTAAAAAATTTTGTGTGAGAATTTTTGCCTTTCAATATGAATGGATTTTGAGAAAGACATTGTGGTATTGAAGGTTATGTGTCAACTTGGCTGGGCCTGGTTTTCAGTGGCTGGGCAACAGGTTTTAGTTATTCCCCATGATAAGATTGGTAAGCAACTCTATGGTGGTAGAATCCACTGTGAGCAGCTAAGTAGCTGCCTTAGGAATATGGTCTGCTTCTAGTATATAAGAAGAAGCTTTGAGGAAAGTCTTGAGCTTTTTGGGACATCTGGATCCTGCATATGGCCGAGTCTTTATCTCAGTGGACTAACATGTTGTCTGCCAATCTTGAGACTGTTTCTGGACTTGAACTAGAGTCCTATCATGTTGTTTGATGATTTAGGGATTGTGCAATTTTACTTACCGACCTTGGGTTTGTCAGCTTCAGCAGCCAGTAGCTGTCTGAGTTAAGAGAAACCTCCTGCTTCAGTGGGCCAAGAGCAAGAGATAGAGTTGAAATCCAAGGTCGAAGAGTTTTCATGCAGCCCCTACAGCCGGACTTCTAGCCTCCTAAACTGTAAGAGAATACATTAGCTGCTTGTTAAAGCCATCTCCTTGTGGTATTTTCTATTACAGCAACACTTAGGAACCAAAACAGCATATATTCATTTGTTGATCCATGCCATCTGATTTAAGTATCTTGAGTACATTTGAAAATCTACCATGATTTCTAACATCACTGATCAGTATTAATGACAAAACCATTTTAATCTCTACTTCCTAAGTAGATCCTCAAATGTTATTTTCAGGTAATAATAATTATACCATTTTTTGTGACAATAATTATCTCTGATATGTTTCTTCCCACTTTTTTCTAATTTCTCTCAAATGACACCCTACAGCATCTCTCTGTGAAGAGGAGTGACACACTGACAGGTGTTGTCAGCAACAAGTCTGATGACTGAAAGATGTGTTTGTCTTCTAATAGATTCAATAAAGCATAAATGAGAGGCAAAGCAGTAATGCGTGCAGCTTGGGGAACCCTTTCATAAGCCCCCTGTAAAAAATGTGAAATTTCTGAATATTATGATTGAAGCACAGATACTTACAGTCTGCACTGTTGTGTTCTTAAAATCTTCAGCCAAGATGCTTGATAACATATTATTATGTAGAAAACAGTGATACATATCACAATAAAGCCTAAATGCATCAGATTTTTTGTATTTCCAAAAAAAGTTCTTGTTGAATGTAGTTAGAAAATGACATAAAAATCTATCTAAAAGGTCTTTTATCTATTATTTCCTCTTCAGCTTTGAAACTGCTGTGAGCATCTTTTCAGCAGCACACATCCCAAGCCTGCTGTGAGTCGTTACACCCTCAGCAAGACTTCCTGCCCTCATCCTCCCACCTTCATTTAGTCCCCCCAAGAAAACACTGTGTGCTGTGTATTCATTTTCTGCAACCCTCAAATCCTAAGTGTAGCTGAAGGGGATCTGACCAGTTTTGTATTAAGCAACCTTTTCAATTAGCCACACTGTCACCTGTGATAATACACCTTTTTCTTTGTGATTGTAACCATGAGCTGCCATTCAAATAATGGCAAAGCACTGCAATTTTTCATCCATCTCTCCTGTCTTAGAAATGACCTTCCATTACTTTCCTTTGTACATATGCTGTCTTTAAATATGATATTTGGTTAACAAAGAATGCTTCTGCACCAAGACGTTGGACGGTGGGAGAGGAAACTGTGAACTACATTCTTTATAATCCTATGATATGAATGATTGTTGCCATTCAGCTTCTGGCCACCAACACTTCAGTGTATTTATTTAAAAGCAGTGAATGCTAATTGTTAACAAAAATACAAATCTCCCTTTTATCAACTACAAATTTATAAGCAGCAGAAAATAATCTATTCTTCAAATAGACATTTGTATTGCAAATGCCTGAAGAAGTAACTAATGAGGCCATTTATTGTCCAAATTTGACTAATTATTGTGCTAAGAAACTGCCTAGGAGCCAGTATGTGCTTTGAAATTAAGCATTTTCCATAAGTGCTCAAAGAAATTGCAACCAACCTAACAGAAAGAATTTCAGAAATCTGTCAATTCATATTGATTCCAACTTGCCTGGTGTTCTATAGAGAATACCTTCAGGTATTTTAGAAGGCACAGGCAAATATAAATAATAATAATAATAATAATGGATAGCCTCCCAAAGAGAACTATTCTAACTAGACAGACCATATAATTAATTCTCCAAACAGGAATATTCTGAGAATGAAAAAAGGTGAGTATTAATAATTACTTAAAGAAAACAAACACAAAGCTGGTCTATTCCAGGCAAATAGAGAGGAATGGCCTCCCTAACCCTAATCCCACAACTCCACAGGCCTTCATGAAAATGTCAATGATTCCCTATTGCATAAAAATAAATTACATTCCAATACTTCTATAACATGACCCTAACCCACCATTCCATTTGTTAATTACATCATTTGCCGTGAACCAAATGTCTAAACATATTGGCCTACGTGTCTTTGCTATGCCCTTCGAAACTTAAATTTTAGTGAGGCTATTGGTCCTATTTAAAATGCCTTTCCCTATAACTAACTCTGTGAAAGATAGATTATTATTTATTTTTTTTTCTTCTCCTGGAGGTTTTATTTTATTTATTTATTTATTTAAAATTACTATTTGGGTGAAAGTTTACAGAGCAAATTCATTTTCCATATAGTAGTTCATACACATTTTGTCTCATAACATTGATTTCAATTCCAATAATGTAATAGCTCTCTTCCCGCTTCTTGTGGTCCTTTTACCTGAGTCCTTCTTTCCTATGCATTCCTGCTTTCTGAGCTATGTCTCTGTGAAAATACTGCCCTTCTGGTATCTCATGGTTGATTACTCTGAGGAGTGTCCCTACCTGGTGCAAATGTTCACTCTAATGCCTATCTATTGTTTGACTGGAAGCCACAAGAGTGAGTTCACGTCCAGGTTTGAAGAGTGACTAGAGACCATATCACAGGGGTTTTACTAATCTCTATAAGACCAGTAAACCTGGTCTTTTTTAAGGTTTTGAGTTTTGTTCCACATTTTTTCTCCCACTCTATCTAAGATCTCTTATTCTGATCCCTTTCCGAGTGGTTGTCAGTGGTAGCCAGGCACCATTTAGTTCTTCTGGTCTCAGGGTCATGAAGGCTGAGGTTTGCATGATCCACTAGTCCCTTGGGCTAATTGTTTCCACTTGTCTTTGGTTTTCTTCATTCTTCTTTGCTCTGGACAAGGAGAGACCAATTATTACATCTTAGATGGCTGCTTGTAAGCTTTCAGGACTCCAGTCACTATTCTCCAAAGTAGAATGTGAACAATGTTTTTGTGTAGTACGTTATGCCAATTGAGTTTGATGTCCCATGAGACCAAGATCCCAAGCCTGTAAGCTCTGTGATTCATTCCCTCAAGGTGTTTGGCTGTGTCTAACAAGTTATCATAATTTTGCCCTGTTTTATATATATATATATATATACATATATATATATATATATACACACACACACACACACACACAAAGAGATGCACACAAGAGGTAGAGACAATAAAGGTAAACACTTTTATGTACTCAATACTACATTATCAGAAATAACAAACATTACTCTATGAGTGGATATATAGGTACGCAAAATAATCAGGCATGTTTCCACAAAAAGGAATATACCCTTGACCATACTGATGGCATTATGCCTAAGGCATTTGACTGCTAACCAGAATGCTGATGGTTCAAACCCACCAGCCACTCCTCAGAAGGAAGATTGGGCAATCTATTTCCATAGCGATACTGCTTCGGAAACCCAAGGAGGGGTCGCTAGGAGTCAGAGCATTGACTCGAGGGCAATGAGGTTTTTTTTTAGTTATACATAAGTTTGGCAGATGATATTTCTACATATATATTTGTATGTGCTATAAGAATGTCCATATGTGTGTTTGTGTGTTGTGTGTGTGTGTGTGTGTGTGTATATATATATATATATATACACACACACATACATACATATATGTTGTTGTTGTTGTTGTTAGGTGCTGTTGAGTCATCTCAAACTCATAGTGACCTCATGTACAACAGAATGAAACACTGCCCAGTCCTGTGCCAGCCCCATGATCTTTGCTACACCTGAGCCCATGGCTGCAGCCACTGTGTCAATCCATCTCATTGAGGGCCTTCCCCTTTTTCATTGTCCCTCCACTTTGCCAAGCATGATATCCTTCTCCAGGGAATGGTCCCTTCTTACAACATGACCAAAGTAGGTGAGATGACATCTGGCCATTCTCACTTCCAAGGAGCATTCTGGTTTCACTTCTTCCAGGACAGATTTGTTAGTTATTTTAGCAATCCATGGTACTTTCAATATTCTTTGCCAACACCACAACTCAAAAGTATTGACTCTTCTTTGGTCTTCTGTTTTCATTTTTCAGCTCTCACATGCATATGAGGCAATTGAAAATGGCTTGTGTCAAGCACACCTTAGTCTTCAAGGAAGCATCCTTACTCCTCAGCACTTGAAAGAGATCCTTTGCAGCAGATTTGCCCAATACTACATGATAATTGATATCTTGACTGCTGCTTCCAATTGGTGTTGATTGTAGAACCAAGTAATATGAAGTCTTTGAAAACTACAATTTTTTCTTCGTTTATCATGATGCTCCTTATTGGTCCCATTGTGAGGAATTTTGTTTTTTTTTCCTATTGCAGTGTAATCCATACTTCAGGCTGTAGTCTTCAGTCTTCACCAATGTTTCAGTAGTCCTCATTTTCAGCCAGCAAATGGTGTCATCTACATAACACAGGTTGTTAGTGAGCCTTTCCCCAATCCTGATGTCACAGTCTTCTTCATATAGTCCAGATTCTCAGATTATTTGGTCAGCATACAGATTGAATAAGTATGGTGAAAGGACACAACCCTGATGCACTCCCTTCTTGATTTTAAATCATGCACTGTTCCCTTGTTCTGTTCAAATGATAGCCTCCTGGTCTATGTACAAGTTCCTCATGAGCACAATTAAGTGTTCTGGAATTCCCAGTCTTCTCAATGTTATCCATAATTTGTTATGATCCACACAATCAAATGTTTTTGCATAGTCAATAAAACACAAATAAATATCTTTCTGGTATTCTTTGCTTTGAGCCAAGATCCATCTGACATCAGCAATAATATCCCTCATTTCACATCCTCTTCTGAATCCAGCTTATACTTCTGGAAGTTCTCTGTCAATATACTGGTGTAACCATTTTTAAATTATCTTCAATAAGATTTTACTTGCATGTGGTATTAATGATATTGTTTGATAAATTCACATTCTGTGGGATCACCTTTCTTTGGAATGGGTACAAATAAGGATGTTTGTCAATTGGCCAGGTAGTTGTCTTCCAAATCTCCTGGCATAGCTGAGTAAGTCCTTCTCGTGCAGCATCCGTTTGTTGAAATATCTCAGTGGGTAACCGGTCAATCCCTGGAGGCTTGTTTTTCACCACTTCTCTCAGTGCATCTTCAACTTCTTCTTTAATATCATTGGTTCTTGATTATATGCCACCTCCTAAAATGGATGAACACCAACCAATTCTTTTTGGTACACTGACTCTGTGTATTCATTCGATCTTCTTTTGATGTTTTCTGCATTATTCAATATATTGCCCATAGAATCTTTCAATACTGAAACTTAAAGCTTAAGTTTCCTCTTCAGTTCTTTGAGCTTGAGAAATTTGAAGGGTGTTCTTCCTTTTTGGCTTTTCAATTCCATGCATTTGCACATTTCATTATTATGATTGACTTTTTCTTCCTGAGCTGCTCTTTGAAATCTCTTTTAGCTCTGTTATCTTGTCTTTTATTCCATTTGCTTTAGCTACTCTCCATTCCAGGGCAAGTTTCAGAGTCTCCTCTGACATCCATTTTGGTCTTTTCTTCCATTTCTGTCTTTTTAATGACCTTTTGCTTTCTTCATGGATGGTGGTCTTGATGTCAATCTTTCTGATTATCAGTGGATGTTTGCAGCTGTTTCTTCTCATATTGAGTTGTGCCATTTCAGCAAATAGAGGCCTTGAAACCTCTATTTTATCCATATCATTAAGGTAGGCTCTATACAGGTGAGTCAGCTCTTTCAGGCTGTATTTTAAGTGCCTATTGACCTGAAGGTCTCATCTTCTGGCACTGTATCAGACAACATTTCAGGGCTATTCATAAAATTTTCTGGTAATATATCAGACAGTGTTTCACTATTATTCATAAGGTTTTCACTGGCCCATTCTTTGAGAGTCTATCTCAGTCTATCTTCTGAATCTATCACAGACTGGAAGCTCCACCTAAACCAGTCCACCATGGGCATCCCTGCTGGCACAGCCTCCAGCCTCACAGTAACACACAAGCCACCACAGTATGACAAACCAACAGACAAGTTTGTCTCCTTTAATTGTTCCAACCATTCCACTCACTTCCTGGGCTTCCCCTTACTTGTTCCTGCTGACCCTGTCTGCCACTTCTGCCTTCCACTTGGGGCTGTATATACATATATACATATAAATATATATGGAGATTCTTATAGTGTTACTTTTCTTCTTTTCATTAGTGTTACTGTGTAGGTTGCTTGCTTTTAGTATAGTGGCTTTTCCTTTCCCCAAATACCTTTCCTTTATCTATCTAGTAATTTTCCCTCCACTCCCCTCCCATTTCTGGTAACCAACAAAGGAAATTTCCTTCCATAAGTAAACCTTTCCTTGACTTTTTACAATAGTGGACTAATACAATATCTATCCATCTGTTGTTGTTGTTATGTGCCATCGAGTCAGCCCTGACTCATAGCGACCCCTCCTTGGGTTTCTGAGGCAGTATCACTACGGAAGTAGGATTGCCCAACCTTCCTTCTGAGGAGTGGCTGGTGGGTTTGAACCGCCAGCCTTCTGGTTAGCAGTCAAGTGCTTTAGCCACTATTCTACCAGAGCTCCCTCTACGATTGTCTTATTTCACTCAAGATTATTTCCTCCAACTTCATATAGTTTTAAAGTATGCCCCAGATTCTGCATTATTCTTTAGTGTTGCATAGTGTTCTTTGTGTGTACATACCATAGTTTGTTTATCCATTCCCCCTTGATGGTAATTTAAGTTGTTTCCATCTCTTTCTATTGTGAATACTGCTATGCTGAACATGGGTATGCATATATTTGTGTCCGGCTTCTCACTTCTTTAGGACAGATACCTAGAAATGGGATTGCTGCATCAAATGGTATTTCTATTTCCAACTTTTTAAAGAACACCATACCAATTTCATAGTGGTTTTATCATTTTACAATCCCACCAGAGTATATGAAAGTCCCAATCTCTCCACATATTCACCAGCATTTGTTATTTTCTGTCTTGTTGAACTTTGCTATTGTTGCTCAAGTGAGATGGTATCTCATTATTGTTTTGATTTGCATCCTTTTAATGGCTAATGTGGCTAATGATCATGAACATTTCTTCTTGTGTTTAATGGCCGCCTGAGTAACTTATTTGCTGAAGTGTCTGTACATATCCTTTACCTACTTTTTAATTAGACTGTTTGTCTTCTTGATGTTGAGGTATTAGAGTTTTCTGTACATTTTAAGGTAAATCCCTTGTCAGATATGAAATTGCTGAATATTCTCTTCCCAGTGTATAAGTTCTCATTTAACTCTTTTGGAGAAGACTTTTGATGTGCATAAGAATTTAATTTTAGAAGGTACAAGTTGTGTAGTTTATCTTCAGCTATTTATCCATTTTTACTTATGTCTGGTAGTCTAATAAAATACAAATAAAATAAATAAAAAATATTGGGACCCTTAAGTTTTCCCCTCTATTTTCTTTGATCTACATTACATTATGCGCTTTTACATTTAAGTCATTGATCTATCTGGAATTAGTTTTTGTGTATGGTGTGAGATATGGACCTTGTTCCATTTTCCTGCAAATAGATATCCAGTTTTGCCAGAACTGTTTGTTAAATAGATAATCTTGTCCCCATTTAATGGTTTTCAGCCCTTTGTCAAAGATGCACCAACCATAGGTGGATGGATCTATTTCTGGGTTCTCAATTTAATTCCACTGATCTATGTGTCTGTCACTCTAATAATAGCAGGATGTTTTGACTACTGTTTGTCAGACAGTTGGCCAGGTAGTTGTCTTCCAGCAGGTTTGAGTTGCAGGAGTGTGAGACCTCCGACTTTTTTCTTCTTCAGTTGTGCTTTGCTTATCTGTGGTCTCTTTCCTTTCCACATAAAATTAGTGATCGGGCTCTCAGGCCAATAGTGAACAAGATGTAGACACAGACCACTTAACCCAGAATAATGCACCCACATACTCTATGGTAATACATCCCTTAGAGCAATACACCATGAGACACCAGAGGACCAACATTCAAATTGAAGAAATGTAGGACAAACAGGAGTGCATAAATATGAGGGGCACAGGGGGAGCATTACAGGGTAGGGAGGGGAGGAGACTGGGTTAGGGTTGGACATGGTGAATGGGGAAGGAAACTAAATGTACACGTTACATTGAATGTAAAACAAGCGATTAAAATATAAATAAATTAATTTAATTAAATTAATGATTGGATTTCCCATGTCCTTAAAGAATGCTGATGTAATCTGGATTGGTATTTCATTGAATGTATAGATTGCGTTGGGAAATACTAACATTTTCACAGAGTTGAGTCTTCCCATCCATGAGTATCATATGTTCTTCCATTTGTGTAGATCTCTTACAGTTTCTTGAATTTTTTTAGTTTTGTAGTTTTCTTTGTATAAGTCTTGTGTCCTTGGTAAGATTTGCTCCCAAATATTTTATCTTTTTGGTAGCTATTGAGCTCTGATAGCATAGTGGCTACGGCACTTGATTGCTAACCAGAAGGCTGGCGGTTCAAATCCACCAGCCACTCCTCGGAAGGAAGATGGGGCAATCTACTTCCATAGTGATACTGCCTCGGAAACCCAAGGAGGGGTCGCTATGAGTCGGGGCCGACTCGACAGAAAACAACAACAACAACAACATTGTCAGTGGTATTTATTTATTTATTTCCTATTGGAAGATTTCTTTTCTTGTGTAGTGGAATCTAACTGACTTTTGCATATTGATCTTATATCCTGCCACTATGCTAAATCAATTAGTTCCACTAGTTTTCTTGCTAAGTCTCTTGGGTTTTCTATATAAGATCATATCATCTACAAATATGGATAGTTTTACTTCTTCCTCACCCATTTGGAAGCGTTTTATTTATTTTTCTTGCTGTACTGTCCTGGCTAGGATTTCCAAGAAAATGTTGAATAGAAATGGAGATAGAGAGCATCTTTGTCTGGTTCCTTTATGCATGCAGAATACATTCATCTGTCTCCCTTGAGAATAATGTCGGTTCTTGGTTTTGCATATAAGCGCTTTAATATGCAGAAGAATTTCCCTTTTATTGTTATTTTTCTGAGAATTTTTATCAGCAATTGGTGTTGGAATTTATTGAATGCCTTTTCTGCATCTATTGATATGGTCATGTGGTTCTTTTCCTTTATTTATTTATGTAATAGATTACATTTTTTTTCTAATATTGAACTATACGTAACTGGTATTAATCCCACTTGGTCATGATGTATTATTATTTAGATATATTGTTAGAATCTATTGGCTATGATTTTGTTGAAGGTTTTTGCGTCTATATTCATGAAGGATATTGGTTTGTAGTTTTCCTCGTTAGTGGTGTGTTTGCCTGGTTTTGATATCAAGGTTATATTTGTTTCATAAAATGAATTTGGGAGGATGGAATAGTTTGAGTAGGATTGATGTCAGCTCTTCTTTGAATGTTTGGTAGACTTCTCAAAGGAAACTGTCTGGGCCAAGAAGACTTTTGTTTGTTGGTAGGTTTTTTTTTTTGTTTGTTTGTTTGTTTTTTTAATGACCTGCTCAATTTCTTCCTTTGTTGTGGATCTGTTCAAACTTTCTTCCTTAGTCTGTGTTAGCTTAGATGAGTAATGTGCTTCTAGAAATCTGTTAATTTCTTCTATGTTTTCAAATATGTTGGAGTACAGTTCTTCATTGTAACCTGATATTATATTTTTTATTTCAGTTAGTTCTTTTGTGACGTCAACCATTTTATTTCTTATTCATGATTTAAGTCTTATCCTTCTTTTCCTTTGTGAATTTGACAGTGGTTTGTTGATTTATTAGTGTTTTCAGGCAACCAACTTCTAGTCCTGTTGATTTTTTCTGTTGTCTTTCTATTTTCTGTTTATTTCTGCTTGAGTGTTATTTTTTCTATTCTTCTGATCACTGTAGGCTTTTTTTTTTTTTTTTTTTTTGATGCTCCTTTTCTAATTATTAGAGATGTTGGGTTAAGGTGTATATTTTAGCTCTTTAGCTCTTTCTTTATGATGTGTGCATTTATTGCTATAAATTGTCCTCTGATCATTGGTTTCACTGTATCTCAAAAAGTTTGGTATATTGTGTTTTCATTCTCATTTGATTAAAGGAAAGTTATCATTTCATTTCTTATTTCATCTATTACTCAGCAGTTTCTAAGGAGGGTGTTGTTCAGTTTCCATGTGTTTGCTCATTTTCAGTTGATCTATACTACTATTCATTTCTAATTTTTTACCATTGTGAACTGAGAAGAAGCGTTACAATATTTCTTTCTTTTTTTTTTTTTTAATTGAGGCTTACTTTGTGGCCTAACATATGATCCATCCTGGAGAATGTTCCATGTGTACTGGAAGAGAAGGTATATTGTGCTGCTGTTGTGTGAAGTGCTCTGTTTATGTTTATAAGGTGAAATTAATTGATTATATGGTTTAGTTCTTCTGTGTCTTTGTCAAAGTTCTTTCTAGTTGTACTGTCTTCCATTGAAAGTGGTACATTAAAGTCTCCTACCGTTACTGTGGTGTCATCTATTTGTCTTTTCAATTTTGTTAATGGATGATTTATGTATTTTGGGCCTCTTTCATTGTGTGCATAGATATTTATTATGGTTATGTCCTCTTGGATAATTAATCCTTTAATCATTATGTAATATTTTTCCTTGTCTCTTATGGTGGCTTTTTTCTTAAGGTCTTTTTTCTCAGAAATTAATAATGCAACTCCTGCTCTTTTTTGGTTGCTGTTTGCTTGGTACATCTTTTTTCAACCTTTGATTTTTAGTCTATTTTTGTCTTTGTGTCTAAGCTAAGTGTTAGGCTGAAGCAAACCCAAGCCACCAACATTTCAGTTAGCAACTTCCTCCAGGTGTCAGGCCCTGATGAGACAGCCTGATAAGACAACAGATGTGACAAAACCCGCCCAGGCTAGAAAGCCCCATGTGATGATAAACTTCCTCCTGTGAAACTCTCTCATGCTAATTAGGTGCAGACCCATGCCAACAACTAATTGAATCCCACCATTTCCTTAGTGTCCCCACTTAGGTCCTCCACAAGACTATAAACCCTACCCTCCCCAGCCAGGCAGTGTGACTTCTCGGGCCCCTCTCAGGGATCTGTGAACCTCACCTGGGTCCCTCTTGGAGACCCATAAACCTCACCCAGAAACTCAGAATAAAAACTTCTCTTTAACCTCACTTTTGTGCATCCTCTTCTCCTTACTGTGGCCTTACATTTGGTGCTGACACCTGGGAAGAGGAGGAGAACTCAAGGGAATTCTAACTTCCCTTCTCACTCTTCCCTCCAGACCAGGGAATTCCGGCCCCCTGCATCCACCACTGGTAAGTCACATCTTACCCTTTACTCAATGCCCACTAAAGGACATACATTTTGTATTCTGTTGTCCTCCATCCTGTGCGCCATTTTAATTTTTTGGCTCTGGGCGATGAACCAGTGCTCACTACCAGACAGTTTGAATTAGTTTTGTTGTAATCTGTCTGTGTCTGACTGAAAGGTTGTGTGAATGTTTCTGTGATGCTCCAAGATCTAAGTCGCGGAGTCTGAGTGGGCCCTCAGTTGATTTCCGTGTGAAGTCAGATCAGCATAATGATGTGGCTCTGCCCTCTGCTCCGGGGTTTATATGGAGACACCTTAGCCAAAGACTCACTCAAATCCCTGAGAGGAGAGCGGACAACTGGGCATCTGACTGGTCCTCAGAACATGTCAGGGTCTGTATCCTGGTCTCTTTTCTATACTACTTTATCTTGCTTCTTTGGGTGGACTGGGATTCTCACTTGTCTCTGAGATATTGTGATATCATTGTATTTATATTTCTATATTTCTTCTATATTTTCTGGCTTGGCAGCACTTAGGCACTCACTACCTGTATCCTGGTGGGTGTGACAAAGGATAAGACAGTGTGCGTAGATCTCTGTTAGCTGTTCATGAAGAGCAGCTGAGGGTGAGTCATGCTCTTATTGGCCACCGTACATCAAAGATCAGTTGGTGAAGAAGAAAGTGGTGGCCCTAACCTAGTGGCTGGGGCTACAGGAGTTGTGGGTGTGGTTGAGTCATGTGGGCATAGTTGCTTTCTATCTGTCAGCCTCTAATATTGTTGTCTGAGCTGTCCACAACAAGTGAAGCTGATTTTCTAGGTTGATGCTTAGATTAGAATGTTGCATGCAATTATTCAAAATGGCTGCACTATTTGTAGACATTTAAAACGCCCACACTGTCAGGACAGCCAACAACCCACACCTCTATTTGCCTCACTTTTCACTGTTTTCCTTTCTAGTCAATAGCCAACAGTGTGGTTGCCCACACAGTCCTTAGCAAGCAGAGCCAATTATTAGGCTGTTGCCCACTTAGAATGTCACTTGTAAATATTCAAATTGGCCATGCCATCAGGGCAGTTGACAGTCCATAACTCTGCTTGTTTCCTTATTCACTGTTTTCATTCAGGTTCTTCTACTACTGTCATTTAATACACTCCTTTATCCTTCCCTTCAATGCTCAGTGTCCCAGAATTACCTTTTGTATCTGCTTGAATTGTTTTCTCATTTCTTTATTGTAGACGGTCTGTATAGATTTTCTACCTATTCTATCATCTTGCTGGAAGACCCTAGATATAATACTTATAATGCAAGGTTTTTGTGATAAGCAGCAGAGAGTCATTTATGTTATAGTATGGAACAAAGTTTTGTTTTGTTTTCCCCCATAACCAAGGTGGCTCTGAGGAGCAATTACTCTGTTTAACTCTTGTGTTTTTACTTCATTGTTGCTGTTCTGAAATGAATGCCTATCTCAATAACCTTTCATTATTGATAATTCAACTCTCTTGATGCTATCTCCTCTAAATCTTGAGGAGAGTACTTTTTATAGACTTAGGCTGCCATGAGAATCAAGCTTCAATAGCATAGTCATATAAGAGTACCACTTGAATTTGGAAAACAGCATTGGTCAAAGACCAAATGAATGTGGCTTTCTTTATTAAAGTGTTATCAATAGGTCATCTTAATTTGGAGAGGGACATAGCAATGCCATGCGAGATGAAGGATTTAGTGAAGCTCACTTCTCATTCTCTCTGTGAAGCTTTCAGGGATCTTTGAGGTAAAATTGCACTGCCACTATTAAACACTCTCAAAGAATTTTGTGTTTCTACTTATTATTGATATATATTTCTTGAGTTAGAATATTTATATTTGGAATAGTATTTCCCACTGGATCATGAAATTCTAAAAGCCTATAGACATAGCTACTTGATCTTGCTGCTTCTCATAACACAGTGATGTGGCATAAGATAATAATGATGACTACAGAAATCAAAATTATTATAACATAAGTCACATATTTTTAAGAAAACTTATGTTAAAGTAATATGAAGTTTTATTGTAGTTCAGGATGGAAATCATTTAAATTTCACCCAGTACACAGAGTAAGTTGGCAAACCCTACCATAAAATGATTAACTTGAATAAAAAGATCAGGAAAACACAGGTAACTAATAAGCAGAAACAAACAAAACCCAGAATTTTATCAATAGTTTATACATTTTAATGCAGTTGTTAAGGTTTGATTTATACAATGTTATGGCAATACGAATATGAGCATATGTCCTCAAGAAAAAAAAAATGTGAAAATGAACAACTGACACTGTGTAACTAAAAATTCAAGAAATGCCAAGTACCTAAAAGTCACTGCAAAAATTTACAAGGGGAGTAAGTTGATGTCAAGTTTAATCTGAACCTGAGAGTAATCATGAAGATTAATGAAATTCAATTGACAATATATCACAAGCCAAATTTTGTCTTTGAGTTATATGACTATTTTTGCAGTTTCTTGGCATTTCTAATTTGGGTCTTTACCTTTGCAAACAAAATGGAACCAAGCTTTTTCTCACTAAAATTATAATAGAGTCTAAACTCTTTAGCTACTTTCTTCCTTCACAAATATTTGATTATTTCTGCGACTACTGTGTACACTTTCATGCAGACAGATTTCCTTACCTTTACCCTTTGGCTCTTAATCAGTGCTTTCAGTAGGTATTTGAATGTGTACCCTCTCAATGGAGAACCCCATTGGTTACTTCAGAACACCATTTGTTTGTACATCACAATATTAGGAAACTTGATTTTTGTACTAAACATGAAAAACAAACAAACAAAACAGCCACTATATTAGAGTGGTTAAAAACAGGGATAGGGAAGAAACACATTGAACAAAGAAATACTCCATTTAGAAATGTTTTAGTACTAATCAAATACAGATGACTTGATATACAGCATGCCTTTTTATTTTCACTGTAATCTGTGAAATATAAAATGTATGAAGAATGCTTTAAAAATGTGAAACCTTTTTTTCTTAGGTTTGAGAATGAGTTAAAATTTCCAACTAGGGATATTTTGTTGTATTAAGTCTCTGAGCTATGGAAAGAAATGTGGGATGAATTTTTGCATTGAACTTCTATGCTATTGTAAGATTAAAAAAATAAATGAACATATCAGTGAGCAGAGGTAGAAGGAGTGGTTATAGTAGCATGATAAATACATAAAAATGCTTTTGCTTCCAATGCATTGCAGATATTGTTCAGCAGTTTATCAGGACAAAAACAAAATGTGACCCTCTATGAAACATCCAAGGTCAGTGAGTCTTGGTCATGCGAGTTAAAGTTCCCTCAGGCCTATTCAACCTTGTACAAGGTTTTTTTTTTCTTTTTTTTTCCCTTGTTCCTAAGACAAGTAAAATATTTGCAGTGGATTGTGGAGTCTATTTGAAACCCTTCTTAGTTACCTGCTTTTGTTATATGCATTTCAAAAGAAGAAAATAGGTATAAAATGAGATTAAAAAGTACTCTAGCTAATTTGGAAAACTGAAGGGATGGTAAACAACAAGCACTTTTGTTACAAATTTTAGATGACAAGGACTCACATGGCAATTGAATAGTTTTTCAGTACTAGATATGTTGAATGACCTCCTTCAACATAACTTTACTATCTTCTTGGAATAAGAAATTACTCTACAAATAGAGGCTCACTGAGTCAGCTTTACAGATTTGAAGATATTTCTTGATTAATATTTATATTTACAAATATATATAATAAGTTGCTATTTACATTTTTCAAATTAGCAGTCACTGAACTTGGGAAGATAGCCTAATGTAAGATATTAAGTTGTAATTATGTTATTGTTCCCGGAAAGATAATATAACTTATAGTTTAATGATATAAGTTCCTTTGGGGCAGGAAATGTGTTTTCTCTTTTGTTCTCTGTTTTTTCCTTGTACCCAGCTTGGTATAAGATAGATAGAGAGATGATAGATAGATAGATAGCTGTTGTTGACTTGACTCAAACTCATGGACACCTTTTGTACAACAGAACAAAACATTTCCCAGTCCTGTGCCATCCTCATGATAGTTCACATGTTCAGTGCATTGTTGTTGCTGCTCTGCCAATCTATCTCACCAAGACTCCTCTCCATTCTTCCTGGTGCTCCACTTCCTCAAATACAATATACTCTTCTACTGATTGAACTCTTCTAATGACATACCCGAAGCAAGTGAGTCAGACAAAATTTTATTGTTATCCATAAGCTTTTTGTGGGTGAATTTTTGGAAATAGCCTGCCTTTTGTCCCCAGGCTATCTTAGTCTGAAAATGCCACTGAAACTTGTCCATTACAGCTGATGATGTTGGCTTTGAAAACACCAAAGACATAGATTTTTCAGCATGATAGCCACATGCAAGCCACCACAGTAAAACAGAGAGAGAAGTGGTGGTGGCACATAGTACCAAAAAGAAGAAAAAGAAAACATTGCCATCAAGTCAATTCCAACTTTTAGTGATCTCCATTGGGTTTCCAAGGTGATAAATCTTTATGGAAGCCTATTGTCCTATCTTCCTTCTAGTTAGCAGTCAGATTCCTTATGCATTGCACCACCAGAGCTCCTTAGTAGTAAGTAAGTAAGTAAATAAATAAATAGATACCCACTGCTATTGAGTCAATTCTGACTCATAGCAACCCCTATTGGGTTTCTGAGGCAGTAAATCTTTACAAAAATAGATTACCCAGTCAGGCTTCTACAGAGTGGCTAGTGGGTTTGAAACACCAACCTTCTAGTTAGCAGTCAGATGCCTTAGGCATTGTGCTACCAGAGCTCCTTTTCCTTAGTAGTAACTCCCCACCATAAATATTTGTCAAATAGATGATGAAGAAATGAATGCATAAATGATTGACCTAGACATTGAAAATATACTACACCTACATTCAAATCTGGCCATCCAGTTTAACCAAAGAGCAGAAATTCAACTCAATAATATGAGGAAACATACTCCACTTAGGCCTCAAAAACAAAATTTATGTTTGGTTTGTAATCATCTTATGGATATAAAATGATTTGTGTGTATATGTGTACATGCATGCATGTATGTATGAGTGAATGTGTATACATGTATGTATATTTATTTAGGAAACATGACTAGGAGATTCTCAGAGACACTGAAGAACCAAGAATTTTCCACTCTGTCTCACATGTCCTTGTCTTCTGCTTCTGTTCCTTAGAGCCACTTCAGCCCCCAAATATTTTTCTCCTTCCCTTTTAATAAAACCAAATTACTTAAACAAAAATTGGTAGTCTGGAAAAATTAACTCACGCTCTTGCTAAAGTCCAATAGTTCTATAAAAATAGTCCGATAAAATAGTTCTCCTTGCTTCCTAAAGTTGGGCCCTCAACTTCATTGGAACTTCATCATGCCTTGCATTTTTAAGTAAATGTTTATGCTAATAGTGATCTGGCATTCTTCCACAAGTGAATCAATTCACTTCAGAGGTAGAGTATACCTTAGATATGTGTGAATATGTAGGCAAGAAAACTAAGGTCTTAACCTGTAGAAAAGAAGCCTGGTGGTTAAGCCCTCAACTAGTAACCTAAAGGTCAGGAGTTTGAAACCACCAGCAGATCCATAGAAGAAAAGACCTGGAATCTGCTCCCATAGTGATTACTGCCTAGGAAACCATATGGGGCAGTTGTATCCTGTCATATAGGGTTGCTATGAATTAGAATCAAAATAAGACCAGGAGCTGATTGTGGAATAGGCCATCAAATGCTCATATGCAATTTAAAATTTAAGAGGAATAAAATTAGAACAAGTCCCTGATAGCCAAAATACAACCTTGATTATATCCCATCTGAATTGGAGACCATTTGAAGAATAGATTTGATGCATTGAACAGAAATGTCCTAAGCCTAGGCAAAATGTAAAATAACATCAATAATATCATACATGAAGAAAGCAAAAGGCCATTAAAAAGATTGGAAAGGAAGAAAAGACCAAAAAGGATAGCAGAAGACACTCCGAAATTTACTCTTGAACATGCAGCAGCAAACATAAATGGAAGAAATAATGAAATAATAGAGTTGAACAGATTTCAAAGGGCCTTTTAAGAAGACAAAGTGATACAATTAAGTGTGCAAAGACCTGGAATTAGAAAGCCAAAAATGAGGAATACACTCAGCATTTCTGAAAAATGAAACTCAGGCCTTGAATTACAATATTGAAGAATTCCATGGGCAAAATATTGAATGATGCAGGAAACATTAAAAGAAGATTGGAGGAATACACAATCACTATACCAAAAAAATTGGTCAATGTTCAACCATTTCAGGAGGGCAAGATCAAGAACCAATGGTACAGAAGAAAGAAGCCCAAGCTCCACTGAAGGCATTGGTGGAAAAAAGAAAAAAAAAGGCTCCTGGAATTTATAAAACACCAGTTGAGGTGCTTCAACAAATGGATGCAGCATGAGACACTACATTATGAGAAGGAACTTTGAAGGCAGCTCCCTAGCAAACCAACTGGAAGAAATTGATATTTGTTCCTATTCCAAAGAAAGGTGGTCTAATGGAATATGGAAATTATCAAACATTGTCATTGCTATGACACACAAGTAAAATTTTGCTGAAGATAATTCAAAGAAACAGTTGCAGCAGTATATTGACAGGGAACTTATTGAAATCAAGCTGAATTCAGAAAAGGCTAATGAATGAGAGATACCATTGCTGATGTCAGATGGATTTTGGCTGTAAGCAAAGAATACCAGAATGACGTATATCTGTGTTTTATTGACAACGTAAAGGCATCCGACAGTGCAGATCATAACAAACTATGGATAACATTGAGAAGGATGAGAATTCTAGAACAGTTAAATGTGCCCATGAAGAGCCTGTACATAGATCAAGAGGTTATCATTCAAACAGAACAAGTGGATGCTGTATGGTTTACAATCCGGAAAGTTATGCATCAGAGTTGAATCCTTTCACCATACTTATTCAATCTGTATACTGAGCAAATAATCTTAGAAGTGGGACGACATAAAGAGAAACGTGCATCAGGAGTGGAAGAAGACTCATTAAAAACCTGCGATATGCAGATGACCCAACCTTGCCTGCTGAAAATGAAGAAGACTTGAAATACTTACTAATGAAACTTGAAGACTACACTCTGCAGTATGGATTACACCTCAACATAAAGAAAACAAAAATCCTCACAACTAGACCAATAAGCAACAACATAATAAATGTAGAGAAAATTGAAGTTGTCAAAAACTTCATTTTACTTGTCAATGGTGACACAGATGGAAGCAGCAATAAAGAAATTGGATATGCTATTGTACTGGGAAATTCTACTGCACAAGAACTCTTTAAAATGTTAGAGAGTAGTTTTGTCACTTTGAAGACTAAAGTGTGCCTAACCCTGTTGTTGTTGTTGTTATGTGCCGTCGAGTCAAACCTGACTCATAGCGACCCCTCCTTTGGCTTCCGAGGCAGTATCACTACGGAAGTAGGATTGCCCAACCTTCCTTCCGAGGAGTGGCTGGTGGGTTTGAACCGCCAGCCGTCTGGTTAGCAGGCAAGTGTCTTAGCCACTATGCTACCAGAGCTCCCGTGCCTAGCAACGGTATTTTCACATGAAGGCTGGACAATGAATAAGGAAAACCGAAGAAGAGTTGATGCTTTTAAATAGTGGCATTGGCAAAAAAAAATATTGAGAATACCATGGACTGCCAGAGAATGAACAAATCCATCCTGGAAGAAGTGCAGGTAAAATGCTCTTTAGAAGCAAGAACGGCCACACTTCATCTCACTTACTTACCCTCAGCAAAAAGAATTGACACAGTGGCAGCAAAGATTGGCTCAAGCATACTAGGGAGTGTGAGGATGGCACAGGCCTGGGCAGTGTTTCATTCTTTTGTACATAGGGCACCATGAGTAAGAGCCAAATTAACAGCACCTAAAGCATAGTGCCTAAGGCTTTTGACTGCTAACCATAACACTGGTGGTTCAAAACCACAAGCTACTCCTCAGAAGAAAGGTTGGGCAATCTACTTCCATAGTGATATTGCCTCGGAAATCCAAGAAGAGGTTGTTATGAGTTAGATCCAACTCTATGGCAGTGAGTTCATTTATTTATTTATTTTTTGGGGGGAACAAAATTAAAAAAAAAACATGAATCAGAATAATTTAACAACAATAATAACATCTATAGGGAGAGTATTTGCAACATAAACATAATTTTTCCTTTGTTTTTCCCAATCTATGAATATCCAGTCTCTGAATAATAAGTATCAAAAGTATGTGTAAATTTCAAAATTAGAGGGAAAAACAAAGGTAACACACTTCTAAATTTTGCTTTTTATTATTCAGAATGAATGCCTTCTAAGTGTATTGATAACTCTCTATTTATTTTAATATTATTTCAAGTGAGAGTTCTTTTAAGTTTGAACACAAGCATTTGAGATAAATTACTCTTTAAATATATTTGTGGCTTATTTTTCATAAGAGCTCAGGAAGTAGGTGAGAATTTGGGGTGATGCTAAAGAGCCACTGGTGGTTATCTTTCTAGAAGAATCTCAAGAAGAGTTAAAGCCAACCTAGAGGCCCATGATATTCACTGAAATGTATATTTATTGACTGAGAAGAAACTGTGCCTTCCAGACTCTGCTTGGTCCACCTTGAAGTCTATAGTGTAGGAAGCTGATTACTAAATTTTCTGTCAATTCTCTCAGTTGTCACCAAGACCACTAGGGCCTTGACGGATCTATTCAAAGAACATAGAGAAAAAACAGCAATTTCGGCCCCAGCCTGTGTCCTGGGTACCTAAAAATAAGACACCCTGTCCATCAGAGCATTCCTGAGATATTACCTTATCAGTCATTTGGCTTATCTCTCCACCACAGCTGTACTATTCATTTAGAAATACCTACCCAATGACTTACTTTTTTAGAGACTTGAATTTCTCATTTTCTTTTCCTTTTGTCTCTTCTATTTCATTTTAGCCACACAGTCTTATGATTACACCAAAATATTTTTGCTAATTCTAAACTGCTCCACATCTGTAAAATTAAATTAAAAATATTACTTTCTAAAAACTATCTCACATACCTGAGTCTTTTTTGCAGTCACCCCAGAATATCTGTATTTCAAAACATATTCATGACAATTTCAAGTACTTATTTGCTCCAAGATTTCTCAGTCATTCAGAAACTTCTTGCCTCCATTGTATCCTCTTCAATTCATGGTGTATCATTTCAACCCATCTCTCAACATCATCAACAGCTTTGCTTGCCCTTGTGTCTTGGTGAAATTTGCCAATGAGCAAATTCAGTTTTTAATCAATCCAGTAATGTTCAGTGTCTTTGCCTCTATGCTCAGATATTCAATAATCAAAAAAAAAAAGAAAGAAAGAAAAAGAAAACCCCACAGTCAGATAGAATGATGTTCTATAAATCATGGACTACAATTTTTAGCATATTCTTCAAACCAAGACTGTTACACTGAGAGTACAAAACTGACAAGAGATAGTGAAATAAAACAAGTCACGAACTTGCTTTTATAAGGAGACTGTTTTTCCTATCTTCAACTTCCATATCTACTATTTTTAAATTTGACCTATTTGAGAATTTTGTTTTGTTTTGTTTTAATTTTCTAAGTAGTCCTTACCCCCACTTTAGAAAAGAAGGTTGTACCATGCTACATTTCTGTGATGTTATTTTTTGGGACCTAAGCCAAGAGGAAAGTATTGCAATCAAATGTGTGAAGACCTGGAGTTAGAAAACAACAAGTGAAGAACACACTCAGCACTCCTCAAGCTGAAAAAACTGAAGAAAAAAATCAAGCCTCAAGTTGTAATATTGAAGGATTATATGGGCAAAATATTGAATGAGGCAGGAAGCATCAAAAGAAAATGGAAGGAAAACACAGAGTCACTGTACCAAAAACAATTGGTTGATGTTCAACTATTTCAGGCAGTAGCATATGATCAAGAACCAATGGTATTTGAAGGAGAATTCCAACCTGCACTGAAGGAAGTGGTGAAAAACATGGGTCTAGGAATTGATGGAATAGCTACTAAGACGTTTCAAGAAACAGACGCAGTGATGGAGGTGTTTACCCATTTATGACAAGAAATTTAGAAGATGGCTACCTGGCCAATTGGCTGGAAGAAATCCACATTTGTGCCCATTCCAAAGAAAGGCAATTCAACAGAATGTGGAAATTATCAAGCAAAATTATTAATATCACATGCCAGTTAAATTTTGCTGAAGATAATTAAAAAATAGTTGCAGCAGTATATTAACAGAGAACTTCCAGAAATGTAAGCTGGATTCAGAAGAGGACATTGTGGTTGTTAAAGTTATGAGTCAACTTGGCTGGGCCTGGTTTTGAGTGGCTGGGCAACTGGATGTAGTTATTTCCCATGATAAGACTGGTGGAATCTGATGTGAGCAGCTGAATAGCTGTCTTAGGGGATGTGATATGCTTCCAGTATGTAAGGAAAAGCTCTGAGGAAGGTGTCTGAGCTTTTTAGCATGCTTGGACCCTGCATGTAGCTAAGTCTTCATTCAGCAGATTGCTAAGTAGCCTGCCATTCTTGGGACGGTTTCTGGACTTGAACTAGTGGCTGCCATGGTGCTTAATAATGTTGTGACTGTGCTGTTTTACTTATTGACCTTGGCTTTGTCAGCCTCACCAGCCAGCAGCTGCCTGAGTTAAAAGAAGCCTCTGGCTTTAGTGGACCAGGAAGAAGAGGGTAAGCTAAAGCCCACATTCAAGGGGCCTTCACCCAGCCCCTAGAGCTAGCACTTTGAACTCAGAATTCTAGACTCCTGAACTGTAAGAGAATAAATCACTGTTTGTTAAAGTCATTCTTTTGTATTTTCTGTTAGGGCAGCAATAGATAACCAAAAGAGATGTGGAAGGAGGATATCATTGGTGATGTCAGATGGATATTAGCTGAAAGCAAAGAATACTAAAATGGCATTTACCTATATTTTATGAACTGTGCAAAGGCATTCAACTGTGTAGATCATAACAAATTATGGATACCTTGAAAATAATTGGAATTCCAGAAGACTTAATTGTGCTCATGAGGAACTTGTACATAGACCAGGAGGCAGTCATTCAAATAGAATAAGGGGATACTGCATGATTTAGAATCAGGAAAGGCATGCATCAGGGTTGTATCCCTTCACCGTACTTATCCAATCTGTATGCTGAGCAAATAATCCTAGAAGTGGAACCACATGAAGAAGAATGTGGCATCAGGATTGGAAGAAGACTCATTAACAGCCTTCAATATGCAGAGGACACTATCTTGTTTGCTGAAAGGGAAGAAGAATTGAAGCACTTACTGACGAGCATCAGAGACTACAGTCTTCAGTATGGGTTACATCTCAACATAAAGACAAAAATATTCATAATTGGGGCAATAAGTAACATTATAATAAATGGAAAAAAGATTTAAGTTGTCAAAGATTTTATTTTATTTGGATTCACAATCAACGCACATGGAAACAGCACTCAAGAAATCTGACATGATATTGCACTGGGCAAATCTGTTGCAAAAGAGCTATTTAAACTATCGATGAGCATAGATGTCACTTTGAAGACTAGGGTGCACCAAATCAAGCCATAGTATTTTCTACTGCCTCATATTCATGTGAAAGCTGGACAATGAATAAGGAAGACCAAAGAAGAGTTGATGCTTTTGAACTGTATTGAGAAAGAATACTGAAAGTACCATGGACTGCCAGAAGAACAAACAAACTTGTCCTGGAAGAAGTGCAGCTGGAATACTCCTTGGAAGCAAGAATAGAGAGACTATCCCTCACGCAATTTGGTCCTATTGTCAGAAGGAAAAGGACATCATGTTTGGTAAAGTGGAGGGCCAGAGGGAAAGGGAAAGGCCCTCAATGAGATGGATTGACACAGTGGTTGCAACAATGTAATTGAAACCTGGTTTTTTTTTTTTCAAATCACATCATATGGAATATTTATTATAATTATAGTCAGTCTTCCTCTTATTTCACTTTGCAAGGTAATTTTGTTAATTGCTACCTTCAATAAGACAAAAAATTAACTAATCTACTAAGTACTGGACACTTTTTAAAGTATCAACTACATTTCTCTTTTTTAAAAAATATAGTAAAGTTTCAAAATGAGGTCTTGTGAAATTACTGGTTATTTCTGATTTTTAAACTTAAGTCTTAATTATTTCTTAGAATTAAAATCAATTTTTATTGACAAGCATGCACATTTGTCAAAGAAAACTGGCATTTTAGCATTAACCTTGCTTAATTTACTGACTGTAACTTTTGCTACATATCATATTATTATAACTAATGCAAATAGATATAACATTGATTTAACATTGTTTCCCAGCTTCTTATAAAATAGACTAGTTTTAATAATTCTAATATATTGAACTATTTGGTTTAGCTCTGTCATTGTATATTTTCAAGATAGGCTTTATTATATATTTCTCATTGTTTTTGTACAGTACTACTATAGAGTTTATTAAAATCATTTTTTTAATTAGAATTTTTTTTTCTGATAGAAATAATGTGATTCCATTTTATTCCAGTACTTTTTTCTGATAGAAACTTAGATCTGATCTAATTGGTTGAGAGAGATATTGCTTTCTTATTTAGAACATATGCCAAATATTCTTCACTAATTGAATGAACAATATCTGTAGTTAAAAGTTTATGAAAATGCTTAAATTCCATCACAAATTAAAATATGCTTAGAAAAAATATTGTATTCAAAGTAGTAATGAAATGAACATTTCCTCTTTTCTAAGCTTCCTGAATGATTGACTTAGATGATTCCAAGTGAAAGAATACCAAGTATTTTTTTTTCTATATTTGAGAGAAATCGATAAATTATTTTGGAAGTTAGTACACAAGTAAAAAGTATGACAGATATCTGGAGAAGAATCCTTATCAAAAGGTAAACAATGAAGAACACAATTTCAAATTCTCATGGAATCTAAACTTTCCAGAGCCACGGAGGCTGGATCAACCCATGAAACTATTGTCTTGAGCTAGTCATAAACCTTAAACCAAAATATCCCCTTTGTTGTTGTTGTTATGTGTATCCCCTTAAGTCTACAAAAAAAAAAAATAAGTTAATTTAACATTAAGTTAATTTTAAATAATTGGTTAGTTTTAAAGAAGGTCTGCCTTAAACATTATGCGCTTTTGAGAGCTATCTATGTGAGATAAAACTGACAACAGAAATTCAAAGGATTATACAGGAAACTTGAGGTACAGTGAGTTAATATTAATGGGTGAGTGACGATCAGAAAAGGAGGTGATAATGTTTTCATAACTTGAAGAATGTATTCAGTGTTACTGGATTGGACATGTAGACATTTTTGAATTGGTGTATGCTGTGCTGTTTATATTTGTGGTAGTAAGTTTGTGTGTCACCTTGGCTGGGCCTGGTTGAGTGACCGGGCAGCTGGATATAGTTATTTGCCATGGTAAGACTGGTAATTAACTCCAAGTGGAATTCGTTGGAACAGCTGAATAGCTGTTTTAGGGATGTGGGCTGCTTCCAGTATATAAGAAACAGCTTTGAGGAAGGTCTCCAGCTTTTTGGCATTCTTGAACCCTACATGTAGCTGAGTCTTCATTTGGTTTCCAGCCATGCTCTGCTGATCCTAGGACTTTTAATGGACTTGAATCAATAGCCTTCTATGTGGTTTGATAATAATGAGACTATGCGTTCTCACTTGTCAATTTTGGGTTTGTCAGCCTCAACAGCCAGAAGCTGCCTGAGTGAATAAATGCCTCTATCTTCAGTGGGCCGGGAGCAAGAAGCAGAGATGAAGCCCAAGGCTGAGAAGCTCTCATCCAGCCCCTAGAGCCTGGCACTTGGAAATCAGACTTAAAGCTTCCAAAACCATAAGAGAATAAACTCCTGTTTGTTCAAGTCATCCCATTTGTGGTATATTCCTGTCAGAGTGACACTAGGTAACCAAAACAGAATATGGTAACAAGAGAGTAGGGTACTGCTCTGACACATACCTAAAATGTGAAAATAATAGTGGAGTGTGTCCTTGACCCAAGACCCTGGCAGAGAGACCTCTGCATGCAGCATGAGAGATGGCAGCAGCAGAGCCGAGAGACCTGCATGAGTTAGCGACAGCCTTACCAGCCCATGGAGGAGAAAGCTGGGTGCCATTGGGCAGATGGCTTCCTGGTGGAGCAGGTTGCCTTTGGGCATTAATTGGTAGAAGAGACCAGCATGAAACAGAGTAGCAGTTTGGCCAGCCCATAGAGGAAGAACACTAAGTGTTCTTTGGGCAGGAAGATTCCTCATGGAGTGGGTTGCCCTCAGACATTAATTGCCAGAATCAGAGAGACCAAGGAAACTGGAAGCAAAGCTGCCTCAGCCTCAAGGGTAGGACCATGGCCTTTGTGGATGCAACAATCACAGCCTCCTCAGTTTCAAAGAGTCAGACTTCCGCCAACTTGGTTCTGGAATGTGGGGCTACTCATTCATGTGGGCCATAGCCATTGCTCAAGAGTGAGGGGTCAGGGCTGCCATGCTAATGAGGTAGAGGAATAGGGCCTGCCAGGCCAAAGGGGTGAGGTCCACTCAGAGGAACTAGAGGACTGGAGTCACCCAGTGAAAGAGATCTGTACAGATGCCACCCAATGAAGATCTATACAGGTGCTAAGTTGGCAAGGGCTGTAATTTTGTGTCAGCTTGTCTGGGCTTGGTTGACTGGTTGAGCAGCTGAATGTAGTTATTCTACATGGTGAGACTGAAAACTCCATGGTGGAATCTACTGGAGCTGCTGAGAAGCTGCTTTAGGGATGTGTAGTACTTCCAGTATATAAGAAACAGTTTTGAGGAAGGTCTCCAGCTTTTTGGCATGCTTGAACCCTCCATGTAGGCAAGGCTTCATTCAGCAGCCTGCCATGCTCTGCTGACTCTGGGACTTTTAAGGGATTTGAATCATTGGCCTGCTAGGTGGTTTGATAACATTGGGACAATGCCTTCTTGCTTGTCAGTCTTGGGTTCATCAGCATCAGCAGCCAGCAGCTGCCGGAGTGAAGAGATATGCCTCTGACTTCAGTGGGCCAGGAGCAAGAGGCAGAGCTGAAGCCCAAGGTTGAAGGACTTTCACTCAGCCTCTAGAGGCTGGCACTTGGAACTCAGAATTCTAGCCTCCAAAACTATAAAAGTATAAACTCCTGTTTGTTCAAGCCATCCCATTTGTGATATATTCCTGTCAAAGTGGCATTAGGTAACTAAAACAATATTCTTTTTATTATTATTATTTATTGTGATTTGGGTGAAGATTTACAGAGCAAATTCACTTTCCATACAGCAGTTCACATACTTTGTCTTATATCATTGACCACAGTTTACCACAATGCAACAGCTCCCCTCTCACTTCCTCCCCATAGTTACCTCTTCCCAGTGTCCATCCCGCCATACTCTCCTGTGCCCTGAGCTGTCTCCCTGTGCATAAGCAGCCCTTTCTTCTCCCATGATTGTTCTCTCCAAGGTGTGTGTCTACTTGAGGTAAATGTTTAACTCATATACCTGTACATTGTTTGGCTGGAAACCACAGGTGGGGTTCAATTCCACACCTGAAGGGCAGCTAGGGGCCATAGTCTCAGTGGTTCCACCAGGCTCTATTGGACCAGCAAACCTGGTCCCCACCATCTTTTTTTTTTCCCCCTTCAAATGATTTTGAATTTTGTTCCACATTGTTCTCCCTCTCTATCCAGGATCTCCTACATCCCTTCCAAGTGGATGACAGTGGTAGTCGGGCACCATCTAGTTCTTCTGGTCTCATAGTTGTATAGGTTGCAGATCAGATGGTGTACCAGTCACTAGGATTGATTGTTTCCATTGATTTTGGTTTTCTTCTTTCTTCTTTGCTCTTGACGAGGAGAGACCCATCGTTGCATCTAGATGGCAGCTTGCTAGCTTTAAGATCCCAGTCATTACTTGCCAAAGTAGGAGGTGGAACAATGTTTTGTATAGTATGTTATGCCAATTGAGCTTGATGTCCCCTGCGACTATGGTCCCAAGCCCACAGGATCAACTACTCAGTCCCTCTGGGTAGCTGGCTATGACCAAGCAGAGACCACAACCTTGGCCCTTGTCAGCTCTACTATACAACTGGGAATTCTGATCATTCACATAAACTTATAGGACCATTGTCTGCCAACCCTATATATGATCTTGGATATACCCCCCATTTCATAGACATACCTAATTGTTTAGCCTGTCCACCTATCTATCCATCCATATACCCATGTTTGCCTTCACTGACAACTCAGTACTGTATATGCAAAAGGGTTCATATTTGTTGTCTGTACTTCCCATGTACCTGTCTATGTCTTTCTCATCCTCAATGCTGCCATATTGGTCACTCCCATTAGGTAACTAAAACAATATTCTTAACAACAACTAAAACAAAATAAAATATGAAAAAATAAGGCAGCTTCTATTCTGTAATATACAGTAATCCTCCTATATGTTCTTCTGCTTCTTAATTTCCACAATGGTGAGTTCAAATCTTTTCTCTTCTCTTAAGACTTTTGATACCTCAGCTTCCTCTGCTATAATTATCAGATAATATTTCCTCTTAAACCAGTGCTGTTTCAATAAGATTGACATTTGAGATTATTTTCTTGTTCTTTCCACACACTTTGTACAACTACAAGTCTAATATCTTATTATTTACATTACATTATTTAAAATCCCATTTATTTATTTGAATGCCCTAGTAGATTATAAGTTTTAAATGACAGATTATTTGTATGTTTTGTTTAAGTTTTGTATATCCTTCTCCTATCAGTAGACATGGATGTGACAGTTGCTGAAAACGTAAGTGTGGAAAAATAAATGAAATGAACATTCAGTTTATGCAACATGGTGAATAAAACTAACATAGAATGTATTCTGATACAAACACATAGAACTACTATAACCAAAAGAGATATAAAACATACTTGAGTAAAAATTTACAAAAGGAATTTTTAGATGTGAGAAGCAAAGATCAGTAATTATGTTGAGAGCAAACTAAATATTAGAAAAGTAAAGACCAGAGATAATGGAATCATATTTTCAAAGTGCTAAGAAAAATATTTTACCCAAAGAATCTTTCAATATTGCAACTCAAGGCTTATTTTTTTTCCTCAGTTCTTTCAGCTTGAGAAATGCCCAGCATGTTCTTTCCTTTTGGTTTTCTAACTCCAGGTCTTTGCACATTTCATTATACTAATTGGCTTTGCCTTCTCAAGCTGCTTTGAAATCTTCTGTTCAGCTCTTTTATTTTTTCCATTTCCTTTAGCTACTCTTCACTTAAGGGCAAGTTTCAGAGTCTCTTCTGACATCCATTTTGGTCTTTTCTTCCTTTCTTGTATTTTTAATCACCTCTTGCTTTCTTCATGGATGATGCTCTTGATGTCATCCCACGGTTCTTCTGGTTTTTGGTCCTTGGTGTTCAATGCATCAAATCTATTCTTTAGATGGTATCTAAATTCAGGAGGGATATATTCAAGGTCATATTTTGGCTCCTGTGAACTTGTTTTAATTGTCTTCAACTTCAAGTGGAACTTACATACTAGCAGTTGATAGTCTGCTCCCCGATCAGCTCCTGGCCTTGTTTTGGCTGAGGATATTGAGCTTTTCCATCACCTCTTGACACAGATGTAGTCAATATGATTCCTGTGTACTCCATCTGGTGAAGTCCACATATATAGCCTCCATTTGTGTTGTTGAGAAAAAAGGTATTTGGAATGAAGAAGTCGTTAGTTTTGCAAAATTCTATCATGCAATATCTAGCTTTATTTCTGTCACCAAGGCTAAATTTTCCAACTACCAGTGATTCTTCTTTGCTTCTAACTTTTATATTCAAGTCACCTATGATAATTAACACATCCTGATTGAATGTTCAGTCAATTTCAGACTGCAGAAGTTGATAAAAATCTTCAATTTCCTCATCTTTGGCCTTGGTGGTTGGTGCGTAAATTTGAATAATAGCCGTATTAACTGGTCTTTCTTGTAGGCAGTGATATTATCCTATCACTGACAGCATTGTACTTCAGGACAGATCTTGAAAATCCTTTGCAATGATGAATGCCCTGTCATTCTTCTTCAAATTGTCTTCCCTGGCATAGTAGATCATATGGTTGTATGATTCAAAATGGCCCAAATTGGTCCATTTCAGTTCACTAATGCCTAGGATATCAATCTTTATGTATTCCATTTCATTTTTGACAACTTCCAACAACATTATGCCTCTCCTGTATGAAATTGCATGTCCAAAGATCTTGATTCACTGTCTGTGGTGCAGTGAATTATTTATTTGTCCTTTCTTGCCATAGTCTTTGTGACTCCCACCAGATGTGATGGGCTTGAGGGCCACCAAGGGGACTGGATAGCTTGCTAATAATGTAAAGAAGGTTCATGACACACTTTGGGGGATTGGACCATGCAAATAAGGTATATGGAATCCTAATGTGGGGATTAGTTTTAAAATCCCACTAGGCTTCAAAAGAACCATCTCAGAGTTGGAAATGGGAGAACTGACTGCCACCAAGAAGAAGAGATGAAAGTGGAGTGTGTCTTTTGGAACCAGGATCCTGCACTGGAAACCTCCTAAGATACAGGAGACAAAGTGTTGTGACATTAGAGATGTTGAGAGACCATGAGAAGCAATGGCAGAGAAACAGTGACATCAGGGACAGCAGAAATAGGAAACTGGCAGTAGACAGTGCACATTTCAGGCCACAGAGTGAGAAATATGTGTGCCTTTCAGGCAGGAGGCTTACTGGCAGAGTGGAATTCCTCTGGGTTCTTACAAAAAAACATCAAAAACTCACTCCCATCAAGTCAGTTCTGACTCATAATGACCCCCATTGGTTTTCTGAGGCTGTAAATCTTTACATAAGCAGATTGCCTCATCTTTCTTCAGCAGAACATCTAGTAGATTTGAACTTTTTTGTTTAGCAGCCAAATACATTAACCACTACACCACCAGAGCTCCTTGAGTACTTACCTGGAGAGCTAAAAGAGCTTTGTAACTACTTTCCAAGCAGGGCAGAGGCCAAGAGGCCATGGCACTGAGGGAACAGGGGCCAGATAGAGAAACATCTGCAGGTATTGCTGAGAACAGGGTGTCCTGGAATTGTTACCCAAAAGTGAAGTAGAAGGTGCCATAAGACAGATAGTGGGTATCAGGACTAGTAAAAAGGCTAGAGTGTTGAGGCATGTCTTGACTTCTGCCTCATAAGAATCAGCCTTGGACTGTTGATGTTATCCTTACCCACTGTGAAGTTAAAGGAGGTCAGATGCTTCTGCCACTCTATTTTTACACTGGCCATCAGGAACAGAATTCATTTCAATGGCTTCAGATTCACAGAAGAGTGAGACTTTGTAAGAGAAAGAACAAAGAGTCTGGGAAGTGAAACTTTTGATTCTTAAATGGTTACTTTGGTTTTCGTAAGAGATGTTATGCTGTCTTTAAGGGAGAAAAGTCACACCTGAAATGGCTTTGGGCAAAAGTCATACTGATTAAATGAATGATTAATAGTTGACCAGGGTCTACTGGTGCCATCCAGCCATAAGCCCAAGGCCGTAAACATATGAATGGGACTATAGTCAACCATATAGAGAAGAGAAAATGAAGCTGTAATATTTTAAATAGGGTCGAATTTTTCTGAATGTACTGTGAATATTGACTGTTTATCTTACATGGTGCTGTAAAATAATCTATATGCATGATAGAAATAAATATTTGGTATTATAGGATATAGAGACCATGCAATTCTGCCTTCAGCCAATATTTGATTAGATACGCTAAAGAGGGAACTAGGATTTACCTAGACGAAAAAAAAAAAAAAAATAGGGTTCTTTTTGTTTGTTTGTTTGTTTGAAGGCAGTAGTATGTATGTAAAGTACTGGGGACTTACATCAAAAATTTGAAACCCATCCATGAAATTTGTGTTTGAAAAGACATGCAGACCTGCCCATGACTAATGAGAGAACAGAAGATTTGCATTTGAAGGAAAGACCTGCAGAAAAATAATGACTGCTTGGTTTCTTGAATTTCAAGCAAGAGTGTTGTTTCAGGTCAGGGAAATGACAGTGCCCATCAAATAAATAAGTAAATAGCCCTCCTAGGACTGGAAGGGGAGCTCTGGTAGCATAGTGGCTAAGACGCTTGCCTGCTAACCAGACGGCTGACGGTTCAAACCCACCAGCCACTCCTCGGAAGGAAGGTTGGGCAATCCTACTTCCGTAGTGATACTGCCTCGGAAACCCAAGGAGGGGTCGCTATGAGTTGGGCCGACTCGACGGCACATAACAACAACAACAACAGGACTGGAAGTTAAAGAAGCCAGCATGTAGCCTGGTAGCTTGCTCGTGGTGACCAACTGGGTCCACTCGATAAGTGGAAGTAGGGGAGGTATCGCAATGGAGTGACAGGCTGAGTTTGGACATGTTCCATTGGTACTTGTTCACCTAGCACATGGAGGCTAGGGATGAGAGAAAGCACTCATTGGTCTGAAGTACAGGGATTTGTGTGGACTTCTGAGCCTATGGGTGGTGCCTGTTAACCTAGCCCATGAGTTTGAGAGAGAGAGAGAGAGAGAGAGAGAGAGAGAGATAAGGGCTGGCTGGTCTGAAGTGCAGGAAGGTATTTGGACTCTTAAACTTACAGCTGGTACCCACTGACCTAGCTTAGATAGCTAGAGATGACCTGACCAGAATGCAACCAAATGAAAAGAAAGATATTTGACACCATGAGCTGCTATAAATTATTACAATTTAATGGCTTCCTCTGGGCTAGATATTGTTTATGGATGAAGATGCTCACAATTCCGACTAGAACAGAAGATTCTTCAGAGAAAGGAACTTGCTTGTCTCCTCAGAGACAGGAATATGCTTGTCTCCTCAGGTTTAATAGCAATGGAAAATTTAGAAATTGTCTGTCTAACACAGAGGGATAAAGGCAGGAAGTGGCTGGATTAGCTTTCATGGATGTGTTTTAAATTAAAATGATTGGGAAGGGAAAGTTAATCCTTCAATTAGGAAAAAGCCAATGGCCAAAAGAGCCAGGGAGTGACTGCAGTGCAGTGAATTATTTTATATAGCCCTTCCAGCCAGCCACAGTACTTTGTGACTCTCTCCAGATGAATGGGTAGAACAATGCAAAGGGGAGGTACCTGAGGCCCAAGAATGGATTGGATAGCTTGTTAATAATGTCAATAAGGTATATGGCATTTTTTTTTTTTTTTTTTTTTTTTTGAGCAGGACCATGCAAAGAAGATATATGAGCCCCTAGGTTTGGCAATCTACTTCCATAGTGATACTGCCTTGGAAACCCAAGGGGGGGGTCGCTATGAGTCAGGGCTGACTCAACAGCACATAACAACAACAATAATAACGTGGGGATTGATCAGTTTTGACATCCCACTAGGCTTCAAATGTAACATCCCAGAGGTGGAAAGGGGAGACTTGACTAGCACCAAGAAAAAGAGACTGGACCAGTGCCAGACCTTTGGACCTGGGTTTCTGCACTGGGGCCTTCTTAAGATCTAGGAGACAGAGAATTGTGACACCAAAGAGAGTGAGAGATAAGAACAAGCAACACTAGAAAAATGGCAGCAGCAGAGGCAGCAGAACCAGGAGACTAGCAGGTGACAGATGAGTGAGCTAACAACCTACAGAGTGAGAAAGTTGAGTGCTTTCAGGCAGGAGGCTTGCCTGTGGAGTAGGGTGCCTGCAGGTACTTATTTGTAGATCTTGTTTTGCTGATCCATAGGGTGAGAAAACTTAGTGCCTTTGGCCAGGAGGCTTACTGGCATACGTGCCTCTGGACACATACTGGCAGAGCTAAGATAGCTTTGTAACACTGGCCTGAGGAGGGCAAAGGACAAGGGGCTGTGGAAGTGAGAGTTGTAGACCCAAAGACAGAGGCATGCTTGCAGGCACTGCTTGTGAAGAAGTTGTCCTGATTGAAGAACTCTATCTTGAATTGTTTCTTATCTGAATTGTAACCTATTCCTTCCATAACAAATCCTGTAAGTGTGAGTATTGTCTGTGAGTTCTGTTTGGCCATTCCAAATGAATGCTTGAACCCAGCAGAGAATTAATGCGTGCCATGGGAAAGATGGGAGCTCTGGTAGAGTAGTGGCTAAGACACTTGCCTGCTAATCAGACGGCTGGTGGTTCAAACCCACCAGCCACTCCTCGGAAGGAAGGTTGGGCAATCCTACTTCCATAGTGATACTGCCTTGGAAACCCAAGGAGGGGTCGCTATGAGTCGGGTTTGACTCGACGGCACATAACAACAACAACAAAATGGGAAAGATTGTTAGTTTCAAAATTGGTAAGCAGATTGGACGGTAGAGACGAGTCTTACGTCCGCCTCATAGGAATCAGCCTTGCTCTGTTGATCTTGATCCTCCTCCCCCCTTGTGACTTTAGAGGAGGTCAGATGCCTCCACCATGCCATTTTCTTATTATCTTAAGTCTTAAGAGCTGAGCCTGGTTGCAGAATCCAGTGGAATTGCCCCTTCACACAGAATAAGGTTATTCTGAAAAATACATTCTATTCAAGGCAATCCCATGTGCTACAGAGAGGAATTGCTCCATAAAGTTCTCCTGGCTGTAATCATCACAGAAAGAGTTCCACAGGTCTTTCTACCATGAAGTCATTGGATAGGTTTGAATGGCCAACCTTTAGCTTAGCAATTGACTGTAAACCACTTGTATCACTCAGTGACTACATTGAGTTGGAATTGATGTCAATGGGTTTGATTTTGTTAGGTTTGGTTTAATAGATTGTGTCTATGTCAGGGACAGACAATGAAAAGAGACAGACAGTTCAAATTAAGCAAGAAATATAAACAGTCTGTGAAAAGCATAAACTGGGTGAATAGACAGTGTTCTGAAGATAGAACTTTCATATTTTTCGAGAATGTGTCCAGTGGGAAGATGTTTTAATTTCTTAATGCTGCTATGACAGAAATACCACAAGTGAGTGGCTTTAACAAACTGAAATTTATTTTCTCATAGTTTAATATGCTGAATTCAGAGTACCAGCTCCAGGGGAAAGCTTTCTCCCTCATAAACTCTGTGGGAAGGTCTTTGTCATTCTTCAGCTCCTGTTCCTGGGTTCCATGGTGATCTTCATGTGGCATGATATTTATCATCTCCCATTTGCACTTGCTTTCTTCTATATCTAGTTTCTTCTTTTGTTTCTCAAAAGTTATTGGTTTAAAACACATTCTACACTGGTGTGGACTCATTAACATAGCAAAGAAAATTATATTCCCAAATGAGATTATACCCATATGAAATTTAGAATTTACAATACATACTTTGGGGATGACATAATTTAATTCATAACAGAGGGGAAACTTGTGGAATGTTTGCAGCAGAGTGTTTGGAATTAATCCAGTATATGACAGGAACACGATTCTAGGCAGAATTTGGGATTCACACCTCAAATCAGTCTCTTCAACACAACAACAAAAGAATCCAGGTCTACCACTTATTTCTCCATTTAAAAATAAGTAAATTAGACATTTTGTTACAGTATATAATTTCTCAAAAGTCATGTAAATCATACAGCTGTAGTCATTTGTTTTAGTATCTTCCTTAATACTATCGTAACAGAAATAGCACTTTTTTTTTTTTTTTTTCTTTAAAGGAAGGCAAAATTCCACATCATTGTCTTAGCCATGTTTGTTCCTTCTGTGTAATCCTCTGGCCTGGTTTCTGATGTCTGCCAATAATCTTTGGTATTCTTTGCTTAGAAATGTGTCCTCTAGTAGCATTTGCTTTTCCCCTACTGGCAGGTCTCTGTGTTTCTTCTGTTCTTTTCATAAGTCACCATTCAGATGTGATAAGGTTTAGGACCCACTGTATTATAGTAAAGGAATCCTAGTAGTGTAGAGTTTAAACAATCAGCTGCTAAACAAAAGATTGGTTCTTCAAACGCACCCACCACTCTACAGGAGAAAGATGTGGCAGTCAGTGTGTGTAAAAGATTATAGCCTTAGAAACTCTGTAAGGCAGTTCTACTCTGTCCCTTAGGGTTCCTATGTGTCGGAATCAACTCCAAAGCAATAGGTTTGTTTTTTTCAGTTTTTATACTCTGCTATTAGCTCACTGACACAACAAAAGGAAAAAAAAAAAATTACAAGTACAGTAGTTGGGACATCAACATAACTTTTTGAGGAACACAATTCAACCCAAACACAATTAAATGATTTTCAATATCTTAGTCACATATAAGATTTATTTTGGAGAAAGGAATCTTGATGGAGTAATACATACAACTCTTATTAAAAAAAAAAAAAAAAAAGCCCACTGTTGTCAAGTCGATTGCAACTCATACCAACCCCCATTGGGTTTCCAAGGTAGTAAATCTTTATGGAAGTAAATTGCCCAGTCCTGTAACTCTGCTAGATAATAAATAACTCAAGAATCTCCTTATTTAAGAACTTGTAATGATATTTCCTTTAATGTCTTTTCAGTTAGACTTGAAAGCATATAACAAAATTTGAGAATTGTTTCATTTATTGTCTAAGAAAGTTTGATCAGTAATTTAACATGTAATAAATTATAATTCTCCACCACTCATCTGTCACTTTGTACTACTGTGATGGCTTGTGTATTGATGTGAAGTTTGAGGCTATGTCATCAGTATTTCAAATACTAGCAGGGTCACCCATGGTGGAAAGGTTTCAACAGAACTTCCAGACTGAGACTTTGAAGAAGGACAGGGCCATCCACTTCTGAAAGAACTGATCATTGAAAACCTTATGAATAACAGTGAAATATTGTCTCATATATTACTGAAAAACTTTATGAAGAACCATGAAGCATTGTCTGATATAGTGCTGGCAGATGAGCCCCTCAGGTTGGAAGACACTTGAAATATGTCCGGGGAAGAGCTGCCTCCTCAAAGCAGTGACAACCTTAACGATACAGATAGAGTAAAGCTTTCAGGAAAGACCTGGAATTAGAAAAAGAAATGGAAAGACCATGCTAGACATTTCTCAAGCTGAAAGAAATGAAGAATAAATTAAACCCTTGAGTTGCAATATTGAAGGATCATATGGGGAAAGTATTGAATAATTCAGGAAGCATCAAAAAACGTAGAAGGAATACACAGACTTACAGTATCAAAAAGAATCAGTCTACAGTCAATCATCGCAGGAGGTAGTATATGATCAAGAACCAAAGGTATTGAAGCAAGAAGTCTAAGGGGCACTGAAGGAATTGGTGAAAAATAGGGCTCCAGGAATTGATGGACTACCAATTGAGATTCTTCAATAAATGGAAGCAGTGCTGGAGGTGCTTACATGTTTATGCCAGGAAATTTGGAAGGCAGCTACCTGGAAAAATGACTAGAAGGAATCCATATGTGTGCCCATTCCAAAGAAAGGGGATCCAAGAAAATGTTGGAACAATATCATGTAATAAATTAAAATTCTCCACCATTCATCTGTCATTTTGTAGTACTGTGATGGCTTGTGCATTGATGTGAAGTTTTTATTAGATGGACTTTTTATTACATGAAGTTTTATTACATGGAGCAATATCATTAATATCACACACAAGTACAATTTTGTTGAAAATAATTTATATATTGAGAGAGATTCAAGAAATTAAAACTGGATACAGAACAGGATGTTGAAGGAGGGATATCTACTTATGTCAGAGGGATCTTGGCTGAAAGGAAGAATATCAGAAAGATATTTACCTGTGCTTTATTGACCATGCAAAGGCATTCAACTGTGTGGATAATAACAAATTATGGATGACATTCAGATGAATAGTAATTCCAGAAAACTTAATTGCTTCCATAAAAAAACCTGTACATAGACCGAGAGGCTGTCATTCAAACAGAACAAGGGAATACTAGATGGTTTAAAATTAGGAAGGGCATGTGTCAGGGTTGTGTTCTTTCACCGTATTTATTAAATGTGTGTGCTAAGGAAAAAATCCAAGAAGCTAGCCTAAAAGAAGAAGGTGGCATCAGGATTGGAGGAAGAATCAATAACAACCTCCAATAGGCATATGACCCAACTTTGTTCACAGAAAGTGAAGATGACTTGAAGCACTTACTGATGAAGATGAAGGAGTGTAATGTTCAGTTTAGATTTCACCTCAACAAGAAGAAAACAAAAATCCTCACAACTGGCCCAATACGTAGCATCACAATAAATGGAGAACAGATTGAAGTGGTTAAAAATATCATATTATATGGACCCACAATCAACACCCATAGAAGCAGCAGTCAAGAAATCAGACATCATATTTCATTGGAAAATCTGCTGCAAAAGATCTGTTTAAAGTGTTGAAGAGCAGAAATGTCTTTTTGAAGACTAAGGTGCACCTTCACCAAGTCATGCCATTTTATTCGCTTCATAGGCATGTGAGAGTTGCATAGGAAAGCCAAAAAAAAAAAACAAAAAAAACTGATGCCTTTGAATTATGGTGCTGGTGAGTGGTCCTGGTGAAGAATACTTACAAATACCAGGGACTGCCAAGAAAATAAACACATTTGTCCTGGAAGAAGTACAACTAGAATGCTTCTCAGAAGCGAAAATGGCCAGACTTTGTCTCACCTACTTGGTCATGTGGTCAGAAGGGACCATTCCCTGGAGAAAGATAGTATGCTTGGTAAAGTGGAAGGTCAGAGAAAGAGTGGAAGACCCTTGATAAGGTGTATTGACACAGTGGCCACAATGATGGGCCCAAGCAAGTATTGTGAGGATGGTTCAGAATCAGGCAGTGTTTTGTTCTCTTTTCCATAAGGTTGCTGTGAGTTGGAGCCGACTCCACAGCACCTAACAACAACAACAAATTGTGATTATACATTATGATTGTTTTTGAAATACTTTTTTTTTTTTCTCATTCTTCTACCATGTCATCCTGACCCCCTACCCAACCCAGTTCAGTTTCAGCAGAAGGGTCATTTTCAACTGCAGTCAGATTAAGTTATTCTTCTCCTCAAACCCCTCCAAAGAAATCCTGCTCATTCAGGGTAAAGTCCATAGCCTTACATTGGCCTGCATAACTTATTTAATCATATCTTCTACAACTCTCCTCTTACTCTACTCTAGGGACAGTGGCACTCATGTTGTTTCTCAAACACAGCACTTTCTGTTTCCTCTAGTTAATGTTTTTCTGGATAGCCACATGGCTCTGACTCTTAGCTCCATAAGGTCTTTTCTTGAATGTCTTTGTTGTGGATTGAATTGTGTTGTTTAAATATATGTGTTGCAAATCCTAAAATGCTCTACCTGTAGGTGTAATCCTTTTCAAGAATTGGACTTTCTTGTTATGTTCATGAGACAATATTTGTTTAGGTGTTTTAATGTTTTAAGATAATCACCTTTGAGATATTAAAAAAAGCATGTTAGGCACAGGGAAGGAAGCACAAACTGAGGGGATGATACAGTCCACATAAAGATCACCAAGGATCCCAGGAACAGAAGCTGAAGAGAGACATGGTCCTTCTCTGAGAGGTGATAGAAAGAGAAGTATTTCCCAAGAGCTGGCACCCTAAATTCAGACTTGTAGCCTTCTAAACTGTGAGAGAACAGATTTTTTGTTTGTTAAAATAAACTTTGTACTTAAAAATAACTTTATACTGTTTTCAGAGGCTTCTGGACCTAAAGTTTATGCTTTCTTTCAAATTACTATAAAGCAAATGTGAAGTAAAAAGTAATCAACCTTATTTTAAACTACTGAAAAATCCACTTGTGATATTTCTGTTATAGCAGCACTAGAAAACTAACATGGTCACCTTGTCTAATCGCATCATGTTATTGAACATTACAGTGCATCTCTGATCACCATTCATCCCTCTAGCATATCTTATTTTTCTCAATAAGCTTATTAGCAGAAAAATCTGTGTTCAAAATGATTTTTGTTTAAAAATGCTTCTTTTATTGCAGATTGTCAACTCTATAAGGAAAGGAATTTCTGTCAGTTACCTGCTGTATCCTCAGTACCTAAAACAGTTCCTGTATCAATAATAAACTCACTTCTGTCAAGCCAAACCCAACTCATAGTGACCCCTCCCTGGGTTTCCAAGGTGATATCACTATAGAAGTAGATTGCCTAACCTTCCTTCCAAGGAGTGTCTGGTGATTTGAACCACCAGCCTTCTGGTTAGCAGTCAAATGCCTTAGGCACTATGTTACCAGAGCTCCTATGACATAATAAGTGCAATAATATGTGTTGAATTGATAGATAAATTTTTGACTTAGGTAAATATCTTCCTCATGAGGAGTGGCTGATGGGTTTGAAGTGTCAGCCTTCTGGTTAGCAGTAAAATGCCTTAAGCACTATGCCACCAGAGCTCCCATATTTAGTATAGGTAATTTATTTTACTTTATTTAGTTTTGTATAGTATTTGTATAATATTTATAACCATTTTTTACAGAAGCAAAGGTGAGAAATTAGATAAATAAATAAAATAAGCATGATTCCACTTGAGACATGCAGTCTCTTACTGTTTAGCACTTCATTGGTGGGCAACAGTGACAGGATTTGAAAAAAAATGCAATTAGCATATTGTGCCTGTTTATAGTTATATGGATAGTAACAGAAACATCAAACTTCTTAAAAATAACTTTATACTGTTTTTAGAGACTTCTGGACCTAAAGTTTATGCTTTCTTTCAAATTACTATAAAGCAAGTGTGAAGTAAAAAGTAATCAACCTTATTTTAAACTACTGAAAAATCTCAAAGGATGTTTTCTTTCTTTTTTAATAAGCAATTGTTCACATTTTTGACAGTTAAGTGGGACCATAATTATCACACTGTCTTTCAAAAATTTTTGAAGCTTTAGGAAAATCTGTGTTTCTACTGTGGCTAAGATTTCAAAATAATCATTCTAGAGTTCCTTTAAAATCAGATAAAATGATAATATTAAAAAACAAAATTAAAATGTATATGAGAATACTTCTATATAATCTTTTTTAATTCATAAAATAAATGAATTACATATATCCTTGACTAATAATCTGAGGAGTTAAATATCTTTAGATGAAATTTATAATACATTTATTCAGAGATAAACAAAACTTGCTGCCATTGAGTTGGATCTGACTCATAGTGACCCCTCCTTGGGTTTCTGAGGTGGTATGACTCCGGAAGTAGATTACCCAATCTTCCTTCTGAGGAGTGGCTGGCAGGTTTGAACCACCAGCCTTTGGTTAGCAGTCAAATGCCTTAGGCACTACGCTACCAGAGCTCCTGTTATTCAAAGATAATGACTTATAAATCATTTAATATCAATAAATAATGAGCTATCATTTGCATAACTTACTATGCACTAGTCATGATGCAGGATCTCTGGTAGTGTACTGCCTAAGGCACTTGACTGCTAATCAGAAGTCTGGCAGTTCAAACCCACCAGCCACTCCTTGCAAGGAAGATGGGGCAATCTACTTCTGTAGACCCCAAGGAGGGGTTGCTATGAGTAGGGTCTGGCTAGAGGGCACGTAACAACAGCAATAGTCATGATGCAAAGGATTTATATTGCAATAGTCTAAGGACAAATTTGCTCCTTCTGCAGTAGCCTGCATTTCATTAAATGACTATCATGGATTATCCAGGTGCACCCTACAAAGGAGATAACTTGTACTTTCACTCTGGCTTTCTGCCTGGAGGAAAATCTGGGCTACTAGAATAGGGTGGAAGATGAAAGAGAGCTCAGTGGTCTTAAAGAGTTAAAGAGTTGGAAATCAGAGTTCCGAGAGGACAAAGAGACAGGAAGTTGCAGAGTTCTACAAAGGGTGGGAACTATGTAGAAAAAGGCCACAGATATCTTCATAGATGCCTCCTTGAGACTTTGTTGAGTACTAGCCCACTTACATGAAAAGTTAAACTTGGCAGCACATAATGAAGAACAATCTAGGAGATCCAACAATCCCCAGAGCTCACAGAATGGGAAATGTTAGAGTTCTGATCAGACAGTCTAGTCCTCAGTAATTATTTAGGACATTTAGTAGAGAGTTCCAAGGGGTGACACCTTGGATTGTATTTGAGTCATCTTTGGCATAAAAAAGGGCTACTCAACCCACGTTAATAAATCTTAAAAGCAGTTTTTAAAGTGATCAAACTGATCCCTTAGCTTGACTGTTTAATAAAACAAAATTTGATAAAGAATACTGAGAAAACTAATGCTGACAAAACTAATGCTCTATAAAGATAGGCAAAAAAGTACACATATGAACAGTGCACAAATCAGTATACTTACAGTTGGAAATCTCAAGATTACTCTCTCAGTAACTGATGAACAAAGCCAGCATTACATTTAAGGGTATAAAACTTATTATGAATTTAGTTAAATCTTCCAAAAAGATATGTTGAAGTCTTATTCCCTGGTATCCCTGAATGTGATCTTTTTTGAAAATAGAGTTCTTAAAAATGTTATAAATTAAGATAACATGAGGTCACACTGTAGGATGTGTCCTACTTCAATCTGAATGGTGCACCACAGAAATGAACAGAGGAAAGGTGTCCAAGTATTTATGCTGCAGCTACAAATCAAGAAATTCCTGGGGCTACTAGAAGCATGGGAGAGACAAGAAAGTATTTTCTCAAGAGCCCTGAGAAGAATACAGCCCTGTGGACACCCTGAACTCAGACTTCTAGCTTCTAGAACTCTGGAACAATAGATTTATGTTCTTATAAACCACCCAGGTTGTGGTGTTTTGTTAAAGCAACCCTTATGAATTTATATAGGAAGACAACAAAATCCAGATGTACAACAATGTATGAAATACTGCAATTGTAGTTGAAAATCTCAACTTCCTTCCCTCAGCAACTGATAGAACAAGTAGACATTAAAATTCTAAGGGTATAGAGGACATGGGTAATACTATCAACCTATTTCACTCACATTGACATTTACAGAGCACTCAATCCAATCAAAAAATGGCATAAAACAAAAGATAGACTGTACACTGGACTATATATATATATATATATATATATATATATATATATATATATATATAATCTAAAGAAATTTCAAAGAATTGATATCATATACAATATATTCTCTGAACATACTGGAATTAAATTAGAAATCAATAAGTAAAATCTATCTGATGAATCCCCATAGCATCAAAAATTCCACAACACATTTTCAAACAATCTGTGAGACAAAGAGAGAAATCACAACAAAAATGAGAATACCACATATCGTAATTTGTGGAATTCATTTAAAATAGTGTTTAGAAGAAAGTTTATGTATTTTAGCACTTAAATTAGAAATTAAGAAATTATGATATCAGTGCTCTTATTTTGAGTCTTAAGAAACTGGAAAGAAAAACATAAATAAAACCAAAGTAAGCGAAACAAAGCAAACAATGAACATAACAGCAAAAATTAATGAAACAGAAAATGAGCAAAAATAGAGTATATCAGTGACATGCAAAAATTATTGAAAAGTTCACTAACATTAGTAAACCACTACTCAGTGAGATCAAGAAAGAAAAAAAGCACTAATCACCAGTATCATAAAGAAAATAAGGTTATCACTTCATATCTAACACACACTATAAAGATAATCAGAAAATAGCATGAAATACTTTAAGACCATAAATTTAACAGTTTACTGTATTTTACTTTAAGAAGTGGTCTCCTTTTTTTTTTTTTTTTTTTGAACACTTTGTTGTGGTTCTGGTGAAAGTATACAGAGAAAATTAGTTTATCTTTCAAAAATTTATACACATATTGTTTCATGACGTTAATTGCAAGCCCCTCAAATCCCCTCAATGTGAAGGCACTCTTTCTATGTCCTCCCTGGGTCCTTCATTTCTACTTCCCCAACTTTCCTGCCCCTTCTTGACTTCTGAACTTTGTTTTGGGGCAAACACTGCCTTTTGCTTTCTTGTGTTTGATTGTTCTGAGGTGCTCATTCCTTATGGGTACTGTTGTTCACAGTTCTATTTTCTGGCTAAAAGGTGAGCTCAGGGAAGGGTTTAGTTCCAGCCTTGAAGGATATCTAAGGGCTATAGTCCCAGGGGTTCCACCAGTAAGTCTGATTTTTCTTTATAATTTTGAATTTTCTTCTATATTTTTCTCCCACACTGTCAAGTGCCTTCTATTTTTATCCTAGTCAGAGCACTTAGTATTGGTACCATGGCATCATTTAGTTTTCCTCTTCTTGGGCTAGTGGCCACCACGCATCTATCAGTTTTTCATACTGCGGTGGCTTATGTGTTGCCAGGATGCTGGAAGCTATACCACCAATATTTCTCATATCAGCAAGGTCACCAATAGTGGAACAAGTTTAATTGGAACATATAGACTGTGATAGACTAGAAAGAAGGGTGTGACCAGATACACTTCTAGAAAAAAAAATATGGCCACTTAAAACTGTGTAAGTAGCAGAATAACATTGCCTGATAATGCTGAAAGATGAGCCCCTAAGATTAGAAGGCATGAAAAATAAGACTGGGGAAGAGTTGCCTCATAAAAATGAATAAACCTTAATGATGTGAATGAAGTAAAGCCATTGGGCCTTCAGTTGCTAATGAGGCATGACTAAAATGAGAAAAACAGCTGCAAACATCTATTAATAAATGGGACATGAAATGTACAGAGAATGACTCTAGGTAATTTGGAAGTTGTCAAAAATGAATCCAGCAGAGAGGTGGTAGGTGCCACAGGAGGAATAGTTGGTATCAAGTTTGTTAAGATGGCTGGATTGTGGCAGCATGTCTGGCCTCATAAGAACAGGCCTTGGGCTGCTGATGGTGATTCTGTCTTCCTCTTGTATAATTAGAGGAGATCAGAATATGCCATCTGTTCTGGTTACCTAGTGCCGCTCTGACAAGAAACACACCACAAATGGGATGGCCTTAACAAACAGGAGTTTATTCATACAATTTGGAGGCTTTAAGTCCAAGTTCAAAGTGCCAGGCTCTAGGGGCTAGGTGAAAGCTCCTCAACCTTGGGGACCAGCTCTGCCTCCTGCTCCCAGCCCACTGGAGCTAGAGGGGTTTCTTCACTCAGACAGCTGCTGGCTGCTGAGGCTGAGAAACCCCAAGGTTGACAAGTAAAAAGGCACAGTCCCAATGTTACCATATGGCAGGCCATTGACTTAAGTTCATTGTAAGTCCCAAGGATGGCAGAGCATAGCAGGCTTCTGAGCAACAACACAGCTACACACAGTGTCCAAACATGCCATAGGCTAGAGACCATTCTCAAAGTTTCTCCTTACATACAGGAAGCAGACCACATACTCAAAGGCAGCTACCCAGCTGCTTGTGGTAGATCTCATGATGAAGCTGATTTCCAGTCTTCTCATGGTGATTAAGGAGCTCTGGTAGCATAGTGCCTAAGGCACTTGATTGCTAACCAGAAGGCTGGTGGTTCAAACCCACCAGCCACTCCTCGGAATGAAGGTTGGGCAATCCTACTTCCGTAATGACACTGCGTCGAAAACCCAAGGAGGGGTCGCTATGAGTCAGGGCTGACTCGAAGGCAAATAACAACAACAACAACATGGTGATTAACTACCACCAGCTGCCCAGCCACTCAACCAGGCCCAGCCAAGTTGATACACAAACCAAACTGCCACACCACCTATAGGGTGTATGTAGATGGCACACTATATATAGCAGAACAAAACACTGTCCTCTCCTGCACCATTCTCACAATCATTGAAGGTCTTCCCCTTTTTCTATGACCTTCTACTTTCTTTAGCATGATATCTTTCTTTAGCTGAAGATAATTCAAATATGTTTGCAGCAGAGTATTGACAAGGAACTGCCAGGAATTCAAGCTGGATTCAGAAAAGAATAAGGAACAAAGAATATTATTGTTGATGTCAGGTGGATCCTAGCTGAAAGCAAAGAATACCAGAAATATGTTTACCCATGTTTCATTGATAATGCAAAGACATTTGACTGCACTGATTGATCATAACAAGTTACGGTTAATGCTGGAAAGAATGGAGAATCCAGATACTTAATTGTGCTCATGAGGAACCTGTTCACAGAACAACAGGCTGTTGTTTGAATAGAACAAGGGGATATTGCATGTTCTAAAATCAGGTAAAGTGTGTGTCAGGGCTTCACCCTCTCCCGCATATTTTCAATCTGTATGCTAAGCAGTAAACTGAGAAACTAGACTATATGAAGAAGAATGCAACATCAGGACTGGAGGAAGATTTGTTAACAACCTGAAATATGTAGATGACACAACCTTGCCCTTGCTTGCTGAAAGTGAAGAAGACTTGAAGAATTTACTGATGGAGATCAAAGATTACAGTGTTCAGTATGGACTACACCTCAACAGAAAGAAAATGGAAATCTACAACTGGTCCAATAAGCAACATCATGAAAAATAGAGAAAAGGTTGAAATTGTCAGGGATTTCATTTTAATTGGATCCATGATAAAAAACCCATGAAAGCAGCAGACAAGGAATCAGATATCATATTGCATGGGGCAAATCTGCTGCAAGGGGCCTCTTTAAAGTGTAAAAGAGCAAAAATGTCACTTTGAAGACTAATGTGTGCCTAACCCAAGTCATGGTATTTTCAATTGCCTCATATGCATGTGAAACTTGGACACTGAACAAGGAAGACTAAAGAAGACTTGATGCCTTTGAATTGTGGTGTTGGTGAAGAATGCTGAAAATACCGTGGATTGCCAGAAGAACAAACAAATCTGTCCTGGAAGAAGTGTAGCCAGAATGCTCCTTGGCAGTGAGAAAGGCCAGACTTCTTCTCACCTACTTTTGTAATGTTTTAAGTAGAGAATAATCCCTAGAGGAGGACATCACACTTGGTAAGTAGATCATACTCAGTAAGACAGAGGGTCAGCGAAAAAGAAGAAGACTGTCAACAAGATGGATTGACACAAAGGATTCAACAGTGAGCTCAAGTATATTGAGGGTAGTGAGGATGGTACACAACTGCAGGACCTGGCAGTGTTTCATTCTGTTGTACTTAAGGTCGCTATGCGTCAGAGCTGACTCAATGGCATCTAACAATGAATTTGAATGCCTTTGATTTCCCATCCAACCCCCCTTTTTTTAAAATTTTTATTGTGATTTCTGTGAAAGTTTACAGAGCAAATTCACTTTCTACACAGCAGCTAACATACACTTTGTCTCGTGACATTGACTACAATTTATCACAATGCAACAGCTCCCCTCCCACTTCCTCCCCATAGTTACTTGTTCCATGTGTCCTTCCCTCCCATGCACTCATGCCCCACCCCCGAGCTGTTTCCCTGTGCATACACTGCCCTTCTATTCTCCCATGATTGGTCTCTCCAAGGAGTGTATCTACCTATTGTAAATGTTCAGCTCATGTGCATCTTTTGTTCAGCAGGAAGCCGCAGGAGTGGGTTCAATTCCAGACTTAGGGGCCATAGTCTCAGTGGTTCCATCAGAGTCTATCAGACCAGCAAACTTGGTCCCTTTTTTTTTTTTTTTAATAATTTTGACTTTTGTTCCACATTGTTCTCCCATGCTATCCAGTATCTCCTACATAGATCCACCTCCGAGTGTTAGACAGTTGCAGCCAGGCACCGTCTAGTTCTTCTGGTCTCGTAATCATATAAACTGCAGATCGCTTGGTGCACCAGTTCCTTGGACTAATTGTCTCCATGTGTCTTTGGTTTTCTTCATTCGTCTTTGTGCTGGATGAGGAGAAACCCATTCTTGCATCTAGATGGCTGCTTGCAAGTTTTTAAGACCCCAGTTGCTATTCACCAAAGTAGGATGTGGAACAATATTTTTGTGTAGTATGTTATGCCAATTGAGCTAGATGTCCCTGTGACTATGGTCCTAAGCCCACAGGTCCAATACTCACTCCCTCTAGGTAGCTGGCTGTGTGTGACCAAGAAGTGACTACAAGCTTGTCCTTTGTCAGCTATACTGTACACCTGGGAATTCTTACAGAACATACAAATACACTTGTAGAAACATTGTCTGCCAACCCTATACATGGTCTTGGGTATACTCCCCACTGCATGGATATACCTAATAGTTTAGCCTGTGCATGCATTTATCTGCCCCTATATCAATGTTTAGGAGCTCTGGTAGCATAGTGCCTAAGGCACTTGACCGGTAACCAGGAGGCTGGTGGTTCAATCCCACCAGCCACTCCTTGGAAGGAAGATGGAGCAATCTACTTCCATAGTGATATTGCCTCAGAAACCCAAGGAGGGGTCATTATGAGTAGGGTCTGATTCAACAGCACATAACAACAACAACATATCAATGCTTACCTTCTCTGACAACACAGTACTGTAGGTGCAAAAGGGTTCATCTTTGCTGTCTATACTTCCCACAAACCTTTCCATGTCCTCCTCCTCCTCAATGCCACAGTATTAATTACTCACATATGGTATATAGCCCTTCTTTTCACCCAAATCAGTACTCTTCTCTACCTACCTAACAGTGCCTCCCCATTCCTTCCCACCCCTGGTAACCAACAAGGAAATTTTCCTTCCATAGAGAAACCTTCCCTTGACTTTTTACAGTAACAGACAAATACAATACTAGTCCTTCTGTGATTGATTTATTTCACTCAGCATAATGTCCTCCGAGCTCATCCATGTTATGCAGTGTTTTGCCAATTCTACATTATTGTTTATGGTTGCATAGGATTCCACTGTGTGTATGTACCACAGTTTGGTTATCCATTCTTTTCTTGATGGGCACATATGCTGTTCCCACTTTTTGGCTATTGTAAATAGTGCTGCAATGAACATGGGTGTGCCATATATCTGTTCTTGTCCTGGCTCTCACTTCTTTAGGATACATACCTAGTAATGAAATGGCTGGGAAAAATGGTATTTCTAATGTCAACTCTTTAAGGAATCATCATACTGCTTTCCACAGTAATTTTATAATTTTATAGTCCCACCAGCAGCGCATGAGAGTCCCAATCTCTCCATATCCTCACCAGCATTTGTTATTTTCTGTATTGCTGAACCTTGTTCCTAATACTAGAGCAAGATAGTATCTCATTGTTTTGATTTGCATCTTTCTAATAGCTAATGGACAGCTCTGGTAGCGTAGTACCTAAGGCTCTTGACTGCTAACCAGAAGGCTGGTGGTTTAAATCCACCAGCCACTCCTCAGAAGGAAGGTTGGGCAATCTACTTCCATAGTGTTACCACCTTGGAAACTCAAGGAGGGTCAATATGAGTCGGGTCCAACTTGATGGCACATAGCAACAACAACAATGGCTAATGATCCTGAACATTTATTCATGTTTGTGGGTTGCCTGAATATCCTTTTTGGTGAACTGTCTATTCATGTCTTCTGCTCATTTTTTTTAAATTGGATTCTTAGTCATTTTTGTGTTGCAGTTTTGGAGTTTTCTACAAATTCTAGAGATAAGTCACTTGTCAGATATGTCATTGTCAAATATTTTTTCCCAGTCTGTAGGATTTTGATTCTTTTGGAGAAGACTTTAGAAGCACATAAAAATTTAATTTTTAGAAAGTCCCATTCATCTAGTTTTTATCCTCTGCTGTTTTTGCATTTTGGGTTATGCTTGATGGTCTATTTATGCCATATAATAGGGCCCCTAAATTTTCCCCTAGTTTTTCCTTGAGGAACTTTATAGTTTTAAGTTTCACATTTAAGTCTTTGATCCATCTGGTGTTAGTTTTTATGTATGGTGTAATGTACAGATTTTGTTTCATTTTTCTGCAAATGGATATCTGATTTTGCCAGCACCATTTGTTAAACAGACAATCTCTTTCCCATTTAATAGATTTCAGCCTTCTGTCAAAGAGCAGCTGATCATAGGTTGATGGATCGTTTCGGGGTTCTCAATTCTATTCCACTGGTCTGTGTGTCTGTTGTTGTACCCATTCCAGACAGTTTTGACTACTGTGGCTGTATAGTAGGTTTTAAGATCCAGGAGTGTGAGACCTCCTACGTTGTTCTTCAATAATGCTTCACTTATCCGAGATCTCTTTTCTTTCCATGTAAAGTTAGTGCTTTATGTCCTAATACATGATCTATCATAGAGAATGTCCCATGTGTACTGGAAAAGAATGTATATTGTGCTCTTGTTGGGTGAAGTGCTCTGTAGATGTCTATAAGGTCAAGTTGGTGGATTGTATTGTTTAGCTCTTCTGTGTCTTTGTTGAGTTTCTTTCCAGAATTTCTATCTTTCATTGAAAGCAATGTATTAAAGTCTCCTGCTATGATGGTTCAGTGATCTATTTGTCTTTTTGATTCTGTTAAAGTCTGATTTATGTATTTTGGGGCTCTTTTCTTGGGTCCATAGATATATTATGGTTATTGGGTCTCTATATATATATTATGGTTACATCTTCTTGTTCAATAGATCCTTTCACCATTATAAAATGTTCTTCCTTGTCTCATATGTGGTTTTTGTCTTAAAGTCAATTTGATCGGAAATTAGTATTGCTACTCTTGCTCTCTTTTGGTTGCCATTTGCTTTATAAATCTTTTTCCAACCTTTGATTTTTAGTCTATTTTTGTCTTTGTCTCTAAAGTGTCTCTTGTAGACAGCATATTGATGAGTTTTCTTTTCTTATCCAGTCTGCAACTCTCCATCTCTTGAGTAGTGCATTTAATCCATTGACATTTAGTGAAATTATCAACAAGTATGAATTGGTTGCTGTCATTTTGTTTTGTGTTTTTT
>NW_006921810.1:5066099-5067523 GCF_000298275.1 Orycteropus afer afer | reverse complement strand
TTTGTTTTCCTGCTTACAATCTTGTAAGCTTATTTTACTTTGAATACATACATAGCTGTATTGGTTTCTGGGTTATGTCATCACGTGTATTAATGGTCAGTTGTTGTTTGTTATTACTGGTTCTCTGTTCTAAGGACTCGCTTTATTATCTCTTGTAAGGTTGGTCAGGTTTTAACAAATTTCCTTAATTTCTGCTTATCTGGAAATGTCCTAATTTCACCATCATACTTGAGGGACAATTTTGCTGAGTATATAATTCTTGGTTGGAAATTTTTCTCTTTCAGGGTTTTGCATATACCATCCCATTGCTTTCTCTTTTGCATGGTTTCTGCTGAGAAATCAGAGCTTATTCTTATTGGTTGTCCTTTGTAGGTAATTTTGTTATCCCCATTGCTGCTTCCAGGATTCTTTCTTTGTCTTTGTTTTTGATGAATTTGATAATGATATGTTGATGATATTATGATTTTCTTTTGTGATCTATCCCGTTTGGAGTTCTTTGGACTTCCTGAATGGATATATTCTCATCTTTCATCTTATCAGTGAAGTTCTTTTCCAAAAAATCTTGGATAATTTTCTCAGTGGTTTTAGTTTTCTCTTCTTATTCTGGAATTCTGATTACACATAGATTATTCCTTTTCATGGTATTCCACATAAACTTCAGGCTTTCTTAACTTTCTTTTGATCTTTTTTTCTGACTGATCCCTTTCCAAAGATTTATTCAGGTATTTGTCTTCAATGTCATCAATTCTGTCTTCCATTGTTTTGATTGTAATTCCTTTGCCCTTTCTTATCTATTTCTGAAATTTTAGTATTAATCTTCTGGATTTCTATCTGTAGATTTTGTATCATTTCTAATTTTTCATGTATTTTGTTTTTGTATTTTCTTCTGAAATTGTTCTAGGGTTTTATCTGTGTTTTCTTTAATTTTGTCAGTGTTTTCCTTGATCTGTCTCTCAATCTTTTGAAGATACTTTAATATAATTCTTTTGAATTCCTTATCAGGGAGTTCCAATGCTTCTTCTTCAGGGATGTGTTCTGGGTCTGTATCCTGCTCCTTTCTTTCTACCACTTTATCTTGCTTCTTTGTGTGGACAATGCTGGTGTTTTTTTTCTCCAAAACATTGTGACGTTGTATGTAGATCTTTGCTAACTGTGAAGAACAGTTAAGGGTGAGTCAGGCTCTTCTTGGTGGTCATTTATCATTGGCCAGTTGGTGGAGAAGTAGGGTGGCTCTCACTCAGTAAGAGGAGTTGTAGGAGGTATTAGTGTGGTTGTGTTTTATGGATATGTCTGTTGTCTCTCACTCAGCCAAAAACAATGATCAAAAAACATCAAAAAAGTGAAAGCAAACAGACAAAAAACACACCACATAAACACATAAGAATAATCAACAAAAAAAGAAAAGAGAATGAAAAAAAAAAAAA
>NW_006921810.1:5056936-5065249 GCF_000298275.1 Orycteropus afer afer | reverse complement strand
GGGTGTGTGTAGTTTGTTTGCCTATTCCACCATCTTACTGGAATTTGTGCCCTGGTTTTCCTCTCTTGCTTCATTGCTCTGGCTTCCAGCACAATCTTGAATAACAGTGATGATAGAAATATCCTTGTCTGATTCCATTCTCAAGGATAATACTTTCATTCTCTCTACACTGAGACTATTGTTGGCTGTTGTTTTTGTGTATATGTCCTAACTATGTTGAGGAATTCCCCTGTATTCCTGTTTTGCTAATAGATTTTATCAGGAAAGGGTGTTGGATTTTATAAAATGTCTTTTCTGCATTGATTTACATAATCATATGGTTATTTTCCTTTGTTTTATTTATATGGTTGGTTACATTGATTGTTATTCTATTGTTGAACCATTATTGAATATGTGATATGATTCCCAGTTGGTCATAACATATTACTGTTTCAATATACATTGATTTCATTTGGCTAGGAACTTATTGAGAGTTTTTACATCTATATTCATGAATGATAATGCTCTATAATTTTCTTTTTTAGTGATGTACTTGCCTGGTTTTGATATCAGGATGATTGTTGATTCATATAATGAATTCAGGAGTATTCCATTCCATTCTAAGCTCTGGAATAACGAGTAGAATTGGTATCATCTCTTCTTGGAATGTTTGGTAGAATTCTCCAGTGAAGATGCCTTGACCAGATTTTTTGTTGGGAGTTTTTTTTTTTTTTTTTTTCTTCAATATCTTCTTTCATGATAGGTCTGTTCAAATTTTTATCTTAATCTTTGTTAGTTTAAGTAAGCATTGTGCTTCTAGAAATGTGTCCATTTTATTTTTCTAGGTTTTCAAATATATTGGAATATAGTTCTTCATAGTGTTCTGTTATTATCTTTTTTATTTCAGTTGTTTCTGTTATAATGTCTCCCAATTCATTTGTTGTTTGTGTTCCTGTTATAATGTCTCACAATTCATTTCTTATTTGTGTTCATTGCATCTTATCTTTCTTTACCTTTGATAAATTGGTCAGCTGTGCATCAATTTTAGTAATCCTCTCAAGTAACCAACTAGTCTTGATTATTCTTTCTATGGTTTTTCCATTTTTTGTTTCATTTAGTACTGCTCTAATCTTTATTATTTCTTATCTTCAGGTAACTATTGCCTCTTTTGGTTGCTCTTTTTCTATTTTTTAGAGTTGTAGAGTTAAGGTGGTTATGTTGGTTCTTTCTTCCTTTTTGATGTGTGCATTAATTGCTGTAAGTTGACCTCTGAGCACTCCTATCGCTGTATTCTGAAGGTTTTGGTACTTTGTGTTTTTTCTCATTTGATTGTAGTAATTTATTTATTTCATTTTTTAGTTCTTTTATTACCAGTGGTTTTAAAAAAGGATTCTAATCATTTTCCATGTATTTGACTTTTTCCCTTGTTTTCCTGGTACTGATTTCTGATTTTATAGTGTTTTGATCCAGAAAATATTTCGTATTATTTAAATGTTTTGAATTCATTGATGCTTACCTTGTTGCTTAACATACTCTGTTGTTGAGTGGAGTATTCTGTGTATGTCTGTGAGATCAAGTTGGCTTATTATGTTTTTTAAATCTTTTGTATCATTGTTGAGTAGCTTTCTAGGTAACCTGTCCTTCATTGAAAGTGTTGTGTGAGTGTCTTCTGTTATTGTGAAATTGTCTATTCCTCTTTTAAATTCTGTTAAAGTTTGTTTTATGTATTTTGGAACTCTTTAATTGGGTTTGTAAATTTATGGTTATGTCCACTTGTTGGACTGACCCTTTAACCATTATATAATGCCCTTCTTGTCTTTTGTGCTTAAAGTCTATTTCATCGAGATTACTATTGTCACATATTCTTTTTTTTCTACTATTTGATTGATACATATTTTCCACCATTTGATTTTTAGTTCATTTTCTTTTTGTGCCTCTAATAGGCAGCATTTTGATGCGCTGTGTTTTCTTACCCATTCTATCACTCTTTATCTCTTAACTGGAAGATTTAATATTTACATCCAATTGTAATTATTGGTATTATATGATAGAATTAATTTTCTACTGTCATTTTGTTAAGTTTTTTTTTTTTTTTTTGTGGTACTAAAGATTTCTCTCTTACAGATTTCCTGCTGAATTATTTTTGTTTATGGATTTTCTTTTCATTTCCTTCATTGACATTGATTTTGTGTTTACTGGGTCATTATGAGTTTTTCCTTTTTTCTTTTGATGAAATGTTTATTAACCTTCTTTGTCGTTTCTCTGAAATTTACATTTATCCTCCTAAGTTTAAAATTGTTTGTCCTATCTTGATATCACTTTAACTTTCTACAAGAAGTTTGACAATTTTGATTAAATGGATAAATTTCTTGAAGGACACAAAGTACTAAGCCTGCTCAAGAAGAAAGAGGTAATCTGGACATCCTTATATCTAATAAGTACATGTAATTTATAGTTTAAAACGCTCCCACCATGAAAAGCCCTGACATAAATTATTTCTTTGGTAAAATTTACTAATAATTTAACAAAGAAGAAAACACTAATTCTATGAAAACTCTTTTACAAAATAAAATAAAGAGGTAATATTCACCAACCAACTACATGAAGCTACCATTTCTCTATACTCACTCACTGCCATTGAATTGATCTTGACTCATGGTGACCCCTATTTGATTTCTGAGGCAGTAAATCTTTACAGAAGTAGATTGCCTCATCTTCCTTCCAGGGAGTGGCTGGTGGGTTTAAACCACCAACCTTTTGATTATCAGTCAAATTTCTTAGGCATGTGCCACTATAGCTGCTTTTGTCTATTCTAAACCCAGACAAAGATTGTGTAGGAAAAGGAAACTAAAAGCAAACATTTTTCATAAATGTAGATGAAAAATCTTCAAAAAATTGATACATCAAATACAACAATATATAAAACAATAACATTTTATGACAAGAAGGAATTTATTCCAGAAATGCAAGTTTAATTTATTCTTTTAAAAATGAATCATTCCTGCATATTAAAAGAATAGCAAAGGGGAAAAAAATAACAATCTCTAAATGCAGAATAAGCATTTCACAAAATTCAACATCCATATCAGACTAAAACTTTCAGCACATAGAAATAGAAGGAAACTTATTCACCCTGATATGTAGAATTAGCTAAAATACTAAGGAGCCCTGAAATCATAATGGTTAGGAGCTTGGCTGCTAACATTCGAACCCACCAGCTATTCCATGGGAGGAAAAATCTCATGAACTGCTTCTGTAAAGGTTCAAGGCATAGAAAAACCTATGGAGAAGTTCTAAACTGTCTAGTGGTTTCACTGTAAGTCAGAATTGGCTTGACAGCACATAACAACAACTGAAATACTACAACTTACTTCATACTTTATAATGAACAAGGAAAATATTTCTGCTCTCACCACTTCTTTCCACCTTTTTCTGAATGTCTTAGCCTGAGTAATAAGAGAAGAAAGATAAATAAAAGGCATATACATTAGAAAAAGTAAGATTATCTTTATTTCCAGACGACACCATTAGGTACACATAAAATCCTAAAGGACTTGCAAATATCAACTAGAATTAATACATTGATTAAGTAATTAATAATGTCATCTATAATTAAAAAATTACAATAGCATAAAAATATATAAAATACTTAGAAATAATCTAACAAAATATGCACAACATTTGTATGCTGAAAGCCAGGAAACAAAATCTTAAATTAAAGAAGATATACAATATTCATAGATTAAAGACATTGCTTTGATGTCAGTTTTGCCCATATTAATCTATATATTCAATACTAACCCAATCAAAATATATACAAGTTACTTTGGATAGAAATTGACAAAAAATTAAAATTTACATAGTAATTAAGGTGACCTAGAGTAGTCAATGGCAAACAACAACAACTAGAGTAGTCAAACTGGGCAATCTACTTCAGTAAAGATTTACCACTTGGAAACCCAAAGGGTTTCTCTATGAGTCATAATCAACTCAATGGCAGTAAGTTTGGTTTTCTGGTTTAGAGCAGTCAAAATAATTTTGGAAAATAAAACCTCATTTAGAAGGTATACTATCTGGTAGCATAGTGGCTAAAGCACTTGACTGCTAACCAGAAGGCTGGCGGTTCAAACCCACCAGCCACTCCTCGGAAGGAAGGTTGGGCAATCCTACTTCCGTAGTGACACTGCCTTGGAAACCCAAGGAGGGGTCGCTATGAGTCGGGGCCGACTCGACAGCACATAACAACAACAACAACTATAAAGATACATTAATGAAGAGAGTGTGGTTTTGACATGTCTATCTAAATAAAGATCCACAGAACAGAAAAGACAGTTATGAAATAGTGTTATAGAATATTGTCTATTGATTTTTGGTAATAGTGCCAAAGTAATTCAATGGAGGAAAAATAAAAAAAATAAAAAAATTGAGTTGGGACTAGTGGATATCCCTAAGAAAAGGAATTAAACCTTGAAATTACTCTAACACCAAAACCAAAAATTACCTAACTACAGGTTTTAGGCCTAAAACTAAAATGATAAGTCTTCTAGAATATTTTCCAAAGAGATATCTTTTAAATCTTTGGATAGGCATTTTTTTTTTAAGATTAGACATAAAATGCATGAATAATAAGAGAAAAAACTCATAAATTGGATTTATCACAATTAAAATCCACTACCCAACTTATTCAATTAATTCTATGTTTTGATTAATAAAATGCAAAAGCAATCCAAAAATTGGAAGAAAATATTTGTAATGCACATTTCTGATAAAAAAAAAGTGTATCCAACTATATATAGATTAAAAAAATCCATACAATTCTTTAAAAAGAGCCATGTTATTGAAAATGAGAAAAATATTTGAATAAGCACTAAGCAAGAGAAAATTTAATATATATATACTCATATATATACTCAACAAGTACAAAAATATGTTCAATTTCTTTCACCATAAGGGAAATGAAAAGTTAAAAATGATGAAACATCAATACATGCCACTAGAATTGCTAAAATTAGAAAATTGACAAATATTGGTTAAGATGCAAAACAACTAGAATTTTTTTACTTTGTTCAAGCTAAGGGTATAAAACGGTTCATCAATGTTGGAAAACAATGTGACACTTTGTTTAAAGGTTAAACATACACTTAGTACATACAACATTCATAAACACCTATATACATTAAAAAAAAAAAAAAAACTCACTGCCATTGAGTCAGATCCAACTCATAGTGACCTCTCCTTGGGTTTCTGAGGTGATGTCACTACAGAAGTAGATTGCCCAATCGTCCTTCCAAGGAGTGGCTGGTGGGTTTGAACTGTCAACCTTCTGGTTAGTAGTCAAATGACTTAGGCACTATGCCACCTGAGCTCCCAACTATATACTCTGACTATAGATCTTCCCAACAGTTTAATTCCTGATAGCCCAAATTTACTCACAACAATCCAAATGTCCATCATCATTTGAAAGTATAAACAAATTATGCTATATTCATGCAGGAATACTTGCTAGCCATATACACACAAACACATAATACTACTCAATGGAGGTCGTTATGAGTCAATATCAACTCAACGACAGTGAATTTGTTTGTTTATTTATTTATTTTTAAATACACAACTTATAGGATGAAATTTAAAATCATTATGCTGAAAGAAAGAAGCCAAACATAGAAAAGATATATCGATTCATTTGTGACAGAAAGCAGTTCAGTAGTTGCTGGGGGCCTGTGGGAGTTGGAAGAGGATTGACTATCACTGTATATAGGAGAATGTTTTTGGTTTGGGGGATATCTGATTGTGGAGGTAGTTATACTTACCACAATTCATCACCCTACAAGTAAATAGGATGTATTTTATTTTATACAAATTATATTTCAATTCATTTGATTATATCCCACCTGAATTTAAAGAACATCTGAAGAATAGATTTGATGCATTGAACACCAATGACTGAAGACAAGACGAGATATGGGATGAAACCAAGGACTTTATACATAAAGAAAGTGAAAAGTAATAAAAAAGACAAGAAAGGAAGAAAAGACTAAATGAAAGTCAGAAGAAACTCTGAAACTTGTTCTTGAATGGAGAGTAGCTAAAATGAACGGAAGAAAGGATGAAGCAGAAGAGCTGAACAGAAAATTCTAAAGGGCAGCTTGAGAGGACAAAGTATTATAACAAAATGTGCAAAGGCCTGGTGTTGGAAAATTAAAGGGGAAGAATATACTTGACATTTCTTAAGCTGAAAAACTGAAGGAAAAAAATTCAAGCCTCAAGTAGTGATATTGAAGAATTCTCTGGGTAAAATATTGAAGGATTCAAGAAACAGAAGAAGATGGAAGGAATACACAGAGTCACTCTACCAAAAAGAATTGGTCTATGTTGAATCAATTCAGGAGATAACATACAATCAAGAACTGATAGTACTGAAAGAAGAAATCCTAGCTGCACTGAAGGGACTGGTAAAAAATAAGGCTCTAGGAATAGATGGAATACTCATTAAGATATTTCAACAAACAAATGCAGTGCTGGAAGCACTCAACTGTTTATGCCAAGGACTTTGGAACACAGCTGCCTGGCCAACTGACTGGAAGAAGTCTATATTTACACCCATTCCAAAGAGAGGTGATACAATAAATGTAGAGATTATTGAACAATGTCATTAATATCATTTTCATGCATAGAGATGAAAATATTCATCCATCCACAATAGGTTTTATAATTTATTTATTTTTTCCCAAATCTTAATGATTAATGGAATTGAGTCATTTAAATTCTTCATTTACTGCACTAAATAGCTGAATTGAATTTAGGCATACAGTCCATAACCATGAAACAGAGATCTGGCCTTCATTTACTACAGAACTCTAAGAGTTCAGCAAATAAGACATATAATGTAATTTTAAAATATATGCATTTTGAATTGTTGTTATTTGATAACATGGAGTCAGTTCCAACTCATACTGACCCTGTGAACAACAGAACTAAACACTGCCTGGTCTTGCATCATCCTCACAACTGTTACTGTGTTTGAGCCCATTGTTGCAGCCACTGTGTCAGTCTATCTCATTAAGGACCTTCCTCTTTACCAAATATGATGCCCTTCTCCAAAGACTAGTCCCTCCTGATAACATGTTCAAACTATATAAGCTGAAGTCTCACTATCCCTGAGCAAGGAACATTCTGACTGTACTTCTAAACCCAATCTGTTCATTCTTCTGTCAGTATATCCAATATTATTCACCAACACTACAGTTCAAATGCATCAACTCTTCTTCATCCTCCTCATTCATTGTCCAGCTTTTGCATACACATGAGGTGATTGAAAATCCATGACTTTGATTAGACACACCTTAGTTATCAAAATTACATCTTTTTTTTTAATACTTTAATTGACCGTTTGCCACAGATTTGCCCAGTAGAATATGTCATTTGATTTTTTGATGTGGTTTCCATTGACATTGATTGGGGATCCAAGTAAAATGAATTTCTGGACAACTTTAATGCTTTTTCTGTTTATTATACTGTTGCTTATTAGTCCAGTTATGAGGATTTTTGTTTTCTTTATGCTGAGTTGTAATCCACACTGAAGGCTCTGGTCTTTGATCTTCATCAGTAAGTGCTTCAAATCTTCTTTGCTTCTAGAAAGTAAGATTGTGCCATCTGCATATTGCAGTTTGTTAATGAGTCTTCCTCCAATCCTGATACTGCATTTTTATTCATATATAGGTTAAATAAATATTAAGTTGTTTATGTGTAAAAGTGTCTGCTTTGTAAAACTGCATACAATTCACAATGAAAAATTTAGTTTTTAGAACATCAATCAAAAATTGATTAATATCAGGGATGATAGTATTTGCTTTTTTCCAAACACATAAAATTGATGTATGAGCATATATTAAAAACCTTGTTTAGAAATAGACCTACAGGAATTTCTTTCTGACATCAGTTCTTTTTGTACGTGATGTGTATCTTTTCAGAAATCAAGTGGATCTAATTTTAAATGATAGTAGATGTAAGACTTTGAAAAATCATTTAACTTTCTACAGTCCAGTTTCTTCATCTCTAACTCATAACTATAAGATCTAATTCAAACTTTTGGGACAAGTAATGTTATATAAAGAGCTAGAAATCTCAGTACGCTGTGGAGTTTAGAGAAAGCTTTCAACAAATAATAGCCATGATTATTAGCATTAGAAAACATTTATGGGGAGGCGGGGCAAGATGGCGGACTAGGCAGAAGGATTGCACAGACCCTCTTCAACAAAGAAAAGGGAAACCAATTAACACAGACACAGAAGATAATCTTGGACCACTGAGCCTTGAAGCAAAGGATGCAGA
>NW_006921810.1:5031698-5049834 GCF_000298275.1 Orycteropus afer afer | reverse complement strand
AAAAAAAAAAAAAAGAAAACATTTATGGTTATTTGTTATTCAAAACAAAAGATTATGATTAGGAGATCAACTAGTTACTAGCATAATGAATACATGAAATTTTCTAAGCTTCACTATGCCATGGATTTCAGAAGAACAAACAAATCTGTCTGGAAAGAAGTATAATCAGAATGTTCCTTAGAAGCAAGAATGATGAGACTTTATTTCATGTACATAGAAAATGTTATCATTCCATGTCTATCAGGCTTGATAAAGTAGCGGGTCAGCAATAAAGAGGAAGATCCTTAACAAGATGGATTGACACAGTGGCTGCAATAATGGCTGCAGTACCGTGACAATTGTGAAGATGACACAGGACTGGGCAGTATTTCATTCTGTTGTGTGTAAAGTTGCTTTGAGTTGAAACTGACTCAATGACACCTAAAACAAAAACAAAAATAATACCTATCTTTTAAATTTCTTTCAAAATCATAAGAATTTGAAAATGAGATAAGAAGTCATAGTCTATTCAAAAGCTAACATCAATCTAAAAGAAAAATAATAGAATGCAGGTCAGAATGCATTGCTTGTCTTCCATTAAGTAGTTATTTTACTTTGAGAAAAAATCTTTTTGGACTTCACTTATCTTATTTAAGGATGGAGATACTGAATTTAACATCTTTTCACTTCCAGTTTTACACTTGTGTGGTCTTGGATCATGTAAGAAAACATTTTAGATTTTTTTTTTTTTTCCTGTGATTTACCCCTATTGCTATTTCATAGGTTTATGAACCAATATAAATCACAAATATAGAAGATATGTTGCATAGCAAGTAGCATACCCACTGATGGGGTAAAATATTTGTATAATAAGCATTGGTTTTCTCAGAAATTTATATAAATAAAATTATCATCATAAAATAAAAGTTCAACATATGTTTCTTAAAGTGGCAGCCTGATATATAATTGTATTACTTTTAATTAAATTATATAATTGATGGAAGATGTTGTTAATATTAAATATCTGAAGGTACCATTCTTTAACTCCTTGAAATTTTTCAAAGTATAGTCAATAGCAGTGTAGTGGTTAAGGCATTTGGCTGCTAAACAAAAAATCAGTGGTTTGAACCCACCACTGTTCCACAGAAGAAAGATTAGGCAGTCTGCTTCCATAAAGATGTACAGCTTTAGAAACCCAAAGGGATCACTTTGAATCAGAATCTGCTCAATGACAGTGAGTGAGGGAATTTTAAATAGCCCTGGTGATGTAGGGGTTAAGCATTCAGCTGCTTATCAAAATGTCCGCTGTTCGAGTTCTCTGGCCACTCTGTTGGAGAAAATTAGCCTGTTTCTGTAAAGATTTGTGGTCTTGAAAACCCTATGGGGCAGTTTCTACTCTGTCCTATAGAGTTGCTGTGAGTCAGACTTGACTTAACAGCAATGGTTTTCATGGTAAGGGAATTTTAAAACTTCAAGGTAATATATACTGTATTTGAAAAGTATTTAAAAATTTTTATATGCCTGAATAAATCTTTATTTTACACAAATACTGAATATGTAGTGTTTGCTGTGAAAATATGAAACCACTGACAGTATATAGCTTCTTTATATTTTTAAATTTTAGCCTCAATTTTAATAGTGTAGAAATTTATTAAGATTTCAAATAACTGTCTGTTAATTTTATAACTACTATTATTCCTTATTTTCATTTTTATAAATCATATTTGGAAATAACAGTATCAAACATTTAAATTGAATATAATTTTTAACAAATAAAGTTTTTGTTTTATTTTATAATCTACATTACATGAATATTTATGACTTAAGGATAAATAGTGAACATAAATCAAATATTTCCATGAATAAATTTGCCCTGAAAACTCTGAACATATTAAATTAAATATAAACTGTGATAGAAAATGAAATATACCCATAAAAATATAACAAAATTAATTTATTCATAAAGGCAATGATATAAAGCTCATTGAAAAAGTTTACAGAATAATAATAATGAATATATATTCACAATTTAATATTAACCTTAATGTTAACTTGAAACTATGCAGTATGTTTGTGTGTATTAAAACCCTGAAGCTATTGTTTTTCTGTAGATACACTAAATCAATTTTAGACTACCTCTAGGTTTTCAATCATTTCATTTAAATGGGCCAATGATTTATAATTTGCATAACAATACAAGTTTGTATTTATTTTAATAACAATATTTCCTTTTAAAATATTAGCTATTAGAGAACAAAAATTCATTCTGCATCAAAAATCAGGAACTTGATGTGAAACTCAATTGTTTTCAAAATATCAAAATATATTCATCTTGCTACAACTTCTAAATAAGAAGGGAAAAGGCATATTGTTGTGGGATAGAAGATATGGATTTGTACCTTGGAATTGCCCCTTACTGACTAAGCAGATCACACCTTATCTCTGAGACTCATTTTTCTTGTCTGAGAGACTTAAATGAGCATAATAAATCTACTTTGAAAAGCAAACCATAATATATGTTATATATGTATATTTGCATATACATATACACCTCCACAAACACCTCATAGAAGACATTTCAATCACTGGGGTAATTCCAAGATTTTGAAAATTCTTCCTCAGGAATCAAGGACTAAAACCTAATTCTACAGGTAAAGTTAACAGTAAACCCTAGAGGTTAACACTGAGAAAACTGTAAATCCACACACTATGGTGGATCTCTTGCCTTCCATGTAGGAAACCCAGATTTGATTCCTGGCAACTGCACCTCATGGACAGACAGCCACCAGGTTCCTGTCAGTAGAGGCTAGCATATTTCTATGACACTGAACAGGTTTCAGCAGAACTTCCAGATTAAGACAGACTACTGAAAAAGGCCTGGTGATCTACTTCTGAAAATCAGCCAATGGATCACAGTGATTTGATCTGCAATCAATCATGGGGATGGCATGGAATCTGGCAGGGTTTTGTTTTGTTTGCATGAGATCACTGTGAGTTGGTGGCCAACTTGACAACAGCAAGCAACAACAACCACATATACATGCTTTCAAGTCTGCTTTTATGCTTGGTCTCTCTGAATGGAAAGAACTGGGAGTAAGAGGTCCTTGTACTAACATGGAGATTTACACTGAAGGCCCCAAAACATGTCTCTGTGGAAACATGGGAGGATCAAAAAATCCACCTTCTATGTGAATATCCAGGAGCTCTGGTGGTGTAGTGCCTAAGGCATTTGACTGTTAACCAGAAAGGTGGTGGTTCCAACCCACCAGCCACTCCTCCTCGGCAGGAAGATTGGGCAATCTGCTTCCATAGTGATACTGCCTCGGAAACCCAAGGAGGGGTGGCTATGAATCAGATTCGATTTGACAGCAGTGACTTTGGTTTGGTTTTGGTATGTAAGTATCCAAAACTTTTTTTCAAAATATAGCCTTTTTTTTATCAGTTTCATATGTCACTTGGGAGGTAATGTCAATCCAGAGTCATGACCATTGTACTACAACATAGCCCAGGAGATCTTTATATGCTTAGCACATATGTACTCTATAATACATGTCTTCAATAGCATGAAAGGATAGAGAGGTACATAATGTACCTTAAAAAATCTCAATTTTTCAGGCTTTTTAAATAACCTATTTCCCCTGTTTGCCGGTAAGTAAATCATTGATGCAAGTGACAACCACCAATTCCAGATTCTTCCTGCTGTGCAAAATCCAGCCAACACCTGACGTTACTACTTACCCTTACTTAGGAGTAAAAGAGTGACATATTTGACTTAACCAGTGAATGAGTACTTAAGGATCTTTTTAGATTATAGTATTTAAGTTCTGCAAAAACTGCAAATTAATCCCAGAAAATTACTGGCGTCACAGGAATAGGAAACAGTATAGAATCTCACCATCTGAGCACCTGCTCTATAATCCATTTCTTGGCTGCATCCTTCATAATGGTTGATCAATCTCTCTACAAGTTGGGACACAGAAGTTGCAAAGGCTTCCCAGTCTGGAAACCAACTTCAAGATGGTGTGTGTATGTGTGTGTGCATATGCATATATGTATACACACATGCAATTTCTGTAACATGTTAACAGTTATGTATATGTCCTTATTTAAGAGAAAAGTATTTGGTACAGTTTTTACAAATCAAATCCTTAAGGGAAAAAAATCCTTGGTATGGCCTGAAAAACTAGGAACTGACCCAATGGAAAGGTATGAAACCTATCTTTATCAACCAAGCTAGAAACAAGCATGAAACCTTATGAAATTATTACTTTAATTTCTCCCTATTAGGAGAAATGTCTGTGACATAGGAATTATTATCAACATTTTCATTTAAAAAATGATAAAATTGAGAGATTAAACAATTTACTAAATATCAGATAGTAAACGACAGAATCATAAATTGAGCCTGGGATCTGTATATGTGGATCCTGCCCTTATGGTGTCATTTGCTTTCTTAATTTTATGGTTTTTACTTAAATTTCACATGTTATAAGAGTGTGATGATGAGATAATGACACTTTTACTATGGCTTAATGAAAACAGCATTTTTTCTGAAGCTTCTAGGATTCAATATAGAGCAGACAGAGGCAGGCACACTTGGAATAGTAGATTGAGGCCCAAAAGGAGGATTAATGTAGACTTGTATTGGAAACATGGAATAAAAATAATAATACTTCACAGTTAATAAATTTTTACCATATATCAGGGACCATGCCCAGCATTTAGCATGTGTTATCTCTGCAATACTTAAAATGATAGTAAATACCATCAACACATATAGATATTAAAAATAAAAACCATATATTCTTCTTGACTCACCATTTTCTTCCCTTTTCAACCCCTGATAACCATTAATCTTCCTTCTAGAAGATTAAATCCAGTGGATCTGCCTGTTCTAGGTATTTCATATAAGTGGATTCATACAGTATTTGTCCTTCTGTATCTGTCTTATTTTACCTAGCACAATGTCTTCAAAGTCTATCCATGTAGTGACAAGTATCAGAACCTCATTTCTCTTTATAGTTGTATGGAAACTTGATTTTAAGTAACTGCTCATGAAAGACAAGAGCAAGGGGAAAGAAACCCCAGTGGAAGTAGTTTTGTTCACATGTTTTCAAATACCTGGATTGACCTCAGAGATTGGGAGCAGTAATTCTGGATAAAAAGAACTTATAAGACTTGAGCAACGGCTCCCATGAAATCAGTAGAAGTTGAGCTTTTTTGCATCAGTGATTGGGGAAGTTGACTCATAGGCCATTTTTTTTTTCACTGATTCATTTCATGTTTTCTGTGTTGAACTATATGAGAAAATAGAAAGTGACTCTCTAATTATAACTGCATTTTAAATCATAGTTCCATGAGGATGAGTCATCTTTCTTTTATTATACAATATTTTAAAGCATTATGATCTGCTCTACTGCAGTTGCATGTGTATATACTGATATCAAACATACCTGTGCTCTAGAGAAAAGTTATGTGAGACATTCCCTGCAGTGAAGCTGGTCCTTTCCAAATAATTTTTTAACAGCAAAATATACACCCATTGCAAGCATGTTTATTTATAGGATACATGAAGCACAGAAAACAAAAGTTTAATAAAATGATTAATTCTATCCAAATTGTTCAAAAATTACTTAAAAGCAATTAAAGATTTGAACTAAATTCATTCTCTCAGAACTTTGCTTACTATTTATTATAAAAGACAAATCTACATTTTCTTAAAAAGGAGTAGGCACTACATGAGTGTGAAATATAATGAAAGTGAATCATTTCATTGTTTAAACCAGAGGTTGGCAAATTATGACCGACTGTGCTCTGTTAAGTATGATTTTGAAATGTTTAAGTGCTTGAAAAAGTCAATAGAAGATATTTTGCAACATATGAAAATTATATGAACTCCAAAATTGTCCACAAATACAGTTTTGTTGAAAGGAGCCATACCCACCCATTTTGGATTGTCTATGGCTTTTTTCAGGAGTTCTGGTAGCATAGTACCTAAGACACTTGACTGCTAACCAGAAGGCTGGCGGTTCAAACCCACCAGTCACTCCTCGGAAGGAAGGTTGGGCAATCTACTTCCGTAGTGATACTGCCTTGGCAACCCAAGGAGGGGTCACTATGAGTCGGGGCCGACTTGATGGCACACAACAACAACAACAACATGGCTTCTTTCATGCGACAACTGCAGAGCTGAATAGCTGTGACAGAGACCATATGGCTGGCAAAGCCTACAGTATTTACTATCTGATCCTTTAAGGGAAAAATTTCCAACCTCTGGTATAGATAACTGTATCAAACAAATAATCCCCTCCCCCTAAAAAGAAATATAACCACATGTCATAATTTTCAGTTTCTCTCTTTAGCCCATGGGAGGTCTAGTAGCATAGTGCTTAAGGTACTTGACTGCTAACCAGAAGGCTAGTGGTTCAAACCCACCAGCCACTCCTTGGAAGGAAGGTTGGGCAATCTACTTCCATAGTGATAACTGCCTCGGAAACCCAAGGAGGGGTCGCTATGAGTCACAGCTGACTTGATGGCACACAACAACAACAACAACTCTTTAGCCCTCTTATTTTGTTCGTGTTTCCATTTCCTCCATACATTTAATGAAGCATTAATTGGTGAAAAATACTGAAAATTCCGTGGACTTCAGGAAGAGCAAACAAATCTGTCCTGGAAAAAGTGCAACCAGTATGGTCCTTGGAGCTAGAATGGCCAGACTTCATCTCAGCTACTTCGGTCATGTTGTTAGAAAGGACTAGTCCCTAGAAAAGGATATCATGCTGGGAAAAGTAGGAGGTCAACAAAAAAGGGGAAGACCTCAACGAGATGGATTGCCACAGTGGCTGCAATGAAGGGCTCAAGTATAGAAATGATTATGAGGATGACACAGGACTGAACAGCATTTTATTCTGTTGTACAGAGGGTCACTATGAGTCAGAGCCAACTTGAGAGCACCTAACAACATTAACAATGACTTAAGGAAAAAAGAAAAAAAGATAAAACTCACAGGCCAATATTTTAAAGGTCCAAAATTTAGCACTAATCAAATTTAACTATTTCTGTTACTTGTCATCCTCATAAATCTCCTGGCTTTGTCACCCTTCACTTTCTGCAATGTTCACTCTCTGCCCTTCATTCTTTATTCAAATACAATATTTCCTTTCTATTGAAGCACTTTAGGCCAGGGTGAATCTCTTCTCTCCTTTCTTTAGCAGTTTTCATAGCTGACACTCTGCCATTAATCATGATTGTCTTCTTTCTTGCATTAAGATTTTCAAATGTTAAGTAATCTTTTGGAATATTTAATTAAAAATAAAAGTTTGTACCCTTTGTCTCAAATCACATCATGTCCTTCATAATTAAGAGTACCTCTTTTACAATTTCCATTCCCCAACTTCTCCTTACGGGGTTTGCAAGTTGTAAGTACTTGATTTATTATTATTTCATCTAGAATATTCTGAAACAAAAGCATAATGATATAGAAATCAATGCATATTAAAAAAATCACTGAATATATATATAGACCATAAAGATATGGTAAGCATCTCTATAAGCAAATAAATTCTTGCTTTAAAATCAGGTAAAATCTGTCAGAGAAAGAGGGAATACAGTATTTGACAGCAAATACAACCATCCCCCTGGCCTGACATCTGTGTTCCAGTGCATGTCTCCAGATCTCTGCTGACTGAAATGGTAGAATCAGTGCTGTGGCCATCTGTACCAATTAACTAAACCCTAATGTTCTTGCTGCAGTAGGTGGTTGAGACCTCTGCAGCACAATAAAGTGCCTGAAATTTTTATTTGCCATTTTGTTGAAATGGGGTAGGAAATATTGATCAAGGCTATAACATAAGAACTGATTTGATTCAAAGCAATAGAGAGACATTAAGGCAACAAATATTTTCAACTAAAAGAATAAAGGGGTTGGTAGTGAATTAGATATGCATAACTATGAACACTTGCTACTTCCCTAATTGAATGTCTGGGAAATTCTCCTTAGCTATAGGCATCCATCTGACAGGGTCCAAAATGTTCATTGTGTACACTGATGTCTGATGAACAGTCTTCGTACCCATAGCTCTGTGCTCTGTCTAAAAGTGCCCACCTTTAGCCTGGCAATAAGAAGTAGGAAAGCAAAATGTTGATAGTAAATAAGGAAGGTAACATTTTTCCTGAAAGCCTATAGCAAATTCAAATCAACTAATTAAGACACACAAAAAAGGATATAGCATTATTTCCTGAAGCCAATGTTTCTGAATGTATAACTACAAATATAGTTCTTATAAAAATGTTCATTTTAATATTTATTCCCATAGCTTGAGAGTTATATTTGTTTCTACAAAAATTATTTTGTTTAACTCAATATGCATGGCTGTCAGAATATTATATAAACTGATAAAAAATATACTTTGGCATCATTGAAGCAACAAAGATGCAACTGTTTTTGGAAATTGGACTGAGACTAGTGATCCAGGGAGAGCACTGGTATTTTCATGGTCCTGTAGAACTTGTCTTCATTTCCTCTAAAATTATCTGGATACTCCTAGTCAATTTCACACAGCTCACCATGCAGCTTGTAGTTGTGTGAGACAGCCATTCCACGTTGTTTTTTTTTTAGAAACTTTCTGGAATAAAACTAAGTAGACTTTATCCATCAAAAATCTATCAACAGTAGGGGAAAAATGCAGCTTTCAGAGCAAGATGAAGAAGGAATTTCCTCTAAAGCACAGCTACAGTGAAAAGAACTAGGTTAAGATTTAGTTTACGTCTCGGATTACGCACTGACACAAACTCAGCAGGGAATTTATGTCTGCCAAGATGTAGTTATAGTGACAGGTATAGATAACTGCAATTCCGTTTCTGTCTAATTGTTCTGCCATTCAAAACATTTGTGTGGAGTGTAAGGGGTGGGGAAAAAGACTATATTTAGGTATGGATAAAGTTAAGACATAGAGTGAAAAGCTACCCTACCCCCATGTTGACTTATTTCCTACATTTTTGCCTTTGTGTCTGTGAATTTCAATATTGTGGTAAGTGCAACTCTGTTGTGGGATAATAATAGAGTCTTTCAAAATACCACAGATTAGAACATGAATTGAGATTCCATGTGTCACGAGGCTATTTCCCCAGGCAGCCCAGCTTACTGCACCTCATGTTATCCAGCTTCAGCAATAGAAGGAAATATTAAGCGTTTCATCATAGCCTGAGAGGTGAAATGCATCTTTGAAGGCCCCATAAGGGCAGAAATGGAAATATTATAAAGACTTCAACAGGGAATTAAAAACATATTCCATATTTGTTTTTTCGGGTTTAAGAGCAAATGCCTGAGAGTCTAATCCAAGAGTAAGTTTAAACAAAACATAATCATGTAATGGCTGCAGATATAATTTGAAAGTCATCTTTTATCTAATCTGAATTTAAAGTGAAAACATATGTGACATACAAATATAAGAGCAAAAGCAGAAGAATAACCAAAAGTAAAATTAAATTATTAGAGTAAATTATTCATTATTGATTAACCTACTACATAAAACTCTCTTGAACAGCAAGTATCCTAAAGACCTGTGTAAAATTAGTAAAATAGCATGGAAGATTGGCCTCCTGTATTTATATCTTAAAACCACTGAAATTAGTACTTTTTTGTCAATTTCAAGCAAAACTTGAAGTCTCAAAAGTAGAACAATAAATGCTTTTTGTCATACTGTAACCTCCATAAAAATAAAAACATTTTCATATATGCCACTGTTACAGATAAGTACCAAAAAGAGTTCACAATACAAAGTAAATGCTCAAGAAATGTTCTGAATAAAATAAAGGTATATTTTTTCAGAATTAAAAATGACAAAAGTATATCATTTTTATAATTCCTATGCTTACCATTATTCTGCATATTATAAAATAAACTTTAGGAATTTCTTTTTATGGTTTCATTGTTGATTGTACTTCATAACATCTTAATACTCCTTATATTGGTAATCTGCATAAAGTACATTTGATAGTTATTGTTCTGGTGGTGTCCTGGGTAAGGCACTTGGATGCTGACCACAAGGTCAGTGGCTCAAATCCACCAGCTGCTCTGCAGAAGGAAGACCAGGCAATCTATTTCCATAAAGATTTACAGCCTTGGAAACTCAATGGGGGTGGCTATGAGTCAGCATTGACTTGATGGCAGAGAACTCGGTTTATTTAACATGAGAAAATATTTTATTTAAAAACACTCTTTGCCTTATCAAAATAAGGATTATAAATTAGATGTTCTCCCATATGTATTAGAGATTAGCTCAACTCTTTTCAGATCTTTCCAATTAATTCTTTTGAGAACGTTATGAATAATAATAATATTTCATAGATTTTAATGAATATAAATCTATGTATCGAATTTACATTTGTAAAACAGGACATGTTTGTAAGATCTTAATTGTTTTACTCCTTTTGGAAGTCTAACAGAACCACAAGATAGAAAATTGAGACTTTTGCTAATGATTTTAATTGTTTTCAATTAACACAGGTTTATTTAGCCAAATGCACAATAATAATCTTCTGTAAAGTGGTACATTAAAAGGTACTTTGCCTTGGAAAAATATATATATGTATTTAACTATATCTTATATTCATAAAGGACTTTGTAATTTAAAGATAGACTAATCTACTTATAAGCACTTTATCTTTACAACAATGCATTGTTATTGCTGTTAGTTGCTATTAAGTTGATTGATTATGAGTCATGGTGAACACATGTGCTACATGGTAGATCTGCTCCATATGATTATCTTAGCTGCCATCTGAAATAAAAGTAGATCACCAGGACTTTTCTTCAGTGCTAAGGAGTGGTTTTGAACCATCAACTTGTAGATTAGCAGTTGAGCCCAAACCATTGTACCACCCAGAGACACTTACAACAACCCTATGAGGCAGCATCTTAGGAATTATTCCCTTTGAAAGAGGTACCATAAAATGAAATCCAAGACTTTTTTTTTTTGAGATTGTTACTATCAAATACTGCTATTGTATTTATGGTTAATGTACTCTATAAAAATAATTACCCCAATCCTTTAAACCAAACCCCATTTTAAAGTTTTTTAATGGAATTTGGCACAGGTATCTGTCTTCATTTGTAGCTTTGTTTAAATTTAATCCCTTCAAATTAATTACAATTGGAAGTGTTTGCTTACTTTGCTCAATGGTCTTACAAACTCAGCACAGTCTTCTCAGAGCACAAACTTGCCTTTCTGCCTTCCTTTTTGTCTCTGCCAGGCAACGCTTCATTAATGTTATTTAACCTTTTAAAATCTCTCTCTCTCTTTGTACTGTTCATCTTTTCTTGTGTGTGCAGTAAATTTCACCCATGTTTAGGAAGACATGCCCACAAATCTGTAGCTATGATTATTCATAATTTAAATGTCAAATTCAAGGCGTGACTCAACCTTGAATGAAAGTATGCTCAAAAAGAAAAAAAAGGATGGTCCACTTAAAAAGTCGAAGTAAATTATTAAATTGCATGTTTTCAGAACTGGTGGTTAAAGAATATTTTATTATCTTTACAATTACTATTCCTTTGTTTTTCATAACTTTGGAGAATATATAGAATTCCAAATCAGATCACCTATCTTATTTGATGGAGTTCAGTGTTAATGGTGAAAGCACTCTATGCATTAACCAAACCAAAACCAAACTCACTGCCGTTGAATAGGTTCCAACTCATAGTGACTCCTCCTTGGGTTTCAAAGGTGGTATCTCTGTGGAAGTAGATTGTTCAATCTACTTCCCGCCTTCTGATTAGCAGCCAAAATTTTTTAAGCATGAAGAGGTTCAAAATGGAGTCTCATCAGTAATCAGCACGCTATTTCCTTTTAACATCTTAGTGTTTGAAACACTATGTAAAGCAGTTTGAATTAGGGATTCTGGTGCTCTGAACAGCTCACTGAGTCAGAGTGCAGGAGAGTAGAATTAGAAAGGAGAAAGGGACAGGAGAAAAATAAAATAACAAGATCAGATGATCTACCCTGCGGAGGACTGACAAGCAGATGAGAAAGGCCATCTGAGACCTCCCTGGAATAAGGAAGAAGACAAACCACATCAGCATACTAGCAACCACACCAACATAACAGCATCACCCAAAGGATCTAACTCCAGCACCTGATTTTACCAGTAACTTGGGATGGCTAGGTGCAAAAGGGCACAGCCAACACTGCTGAAACCTGAGCAGAGAGTCCACTGTGGCTGCAAGAGGGCGGGCCCAGGGAAGTGCCTCTGCAGCAGAACACTGATCAGGTTTGGGTCAGCTTAGTGGTACTGAGGAGCTTGTACTTGACTTTGTCACTATTATCGGAACTACATGTAGCCTGGACACTGGCCTGGCTCCTGTGCTGCTGAAACCATGCGGATCTTGGTGCCGTGGGTGGGAAGACCCACAGAGGAACTCCTGAGGTGGATTGCAGAGCTGGACAGTCATCTTGGGTTAGTTTTTGGTGCTGAGGGGCCTTGGGAGCAGGGTTTTTGTGCATGTCTGAGCCTGGCAGAAAATGGCAATCCCTTAAAAACTGAAGTCTTTGTTGAAATTGAACTGCAAGCCTGTGAATAACAGTACAAGATCATCATTAGCATCCTGCTCAAAGCCCTAGAAACCACCCCTAGCAATGTGGAGCTTTCCTTCTTTTTCTCTTCCACTCCCACCTTCTCCAACAAAACTCTCACTCATCCAATAGAAGAAACCACATTCAGCCACCATAATACCTCCTGCTTCGAATTCTAAACCCTCTTTATAACAAACAGAAACCCATATCCATATTCCACAAGTGATTACATTATCACAAAGAAAACTGCAGAGCAACCCAGCATACTTGAATAAATAACTAAAAAAATAAAATATACCAGCTTCACCTTTTCAAAATATTAGATCATAAAACCAAGACAAAATAAATCAATACATAACCAACAGTTAAAGACAACCTCAAAATATCTGGGAAACAACAGGCTACCTCAAATCAAACAAAGAAACAAAACAAGACAAAAAAAAAAAAGGACAAGGCAGTAGAAGCAATACACAAACAAAGGTCTCATCAAGCATAGAGGAAGTGGAGGCAACAGAATTATCTGAGAAAGAATTTAGAAGATATGTTTATAGCACTTTACAAGAGCCTAAGGAAACCCCAAATAGAAACAAGGAGTACACAGACAGTTTGCTAGAAGAACTCAGGAAAATCATTCAAGAACAAAATAACAAGAGTAATGCACAATCAGAACTCATAAAAAAAGCAGTTAGAAATGCAGAACATGAATACAAAAATTACAGAATTACACAACACAGTAGAAGCACAAAAGTGTAGGTTAGAACTGGCTGAAGAATGCATATCCCAATTGGAAGACAAATTCCTGGATACCAGCCTGTATGAAGAAAAATCAGAACAATTTAAGAGAAATGAAGAGAGCCTAAGAATTAAATGGGATAATATGAGAAAAAAACAATATAAAAGTCATTGGAATTCCAGAACAAGAAGAGAGGAAACAAACCACTCAGAAAATTGTGGAAGACCTTCTAACAGAAAATTTCTGCCATATCATGAAGGAAGAAAAGACATTTGTCCAAGGAGCCCATAGACCCCCACACAAGTTAGATCCCAAGAGAAAAACACCGGTGTATTATAATGAAAGTCTCCATAACCAAATACAAAGAAAAAATGTTGAGAGTTCTCTGGGACAAAAGAAATATTACTTATAATAATCAAACAGTTAGGCTGAGCTCTGATTATTCAGCAGAAACCGTGCAGCCAAGAAGGCAATGGGATGGCATATATAAAATACTGAAGGAAAAGAACTTCAAACTGGCAATCCTATATCCAGCCAAATTAACCATCAAATATGAGGGTGAAACCAAGGCATTCTCAGACAAACAGAAATTAAGGGATTTTGTGAAAACCAGACCAACCTTATGAGAAATGCTTAAGGAAGTCCTTCCAATAGAGAACCCACAACAGAGGTCAACAAAATCAGGAAATGTGGCATCAACACTAAAACCAAATCAGAAATAGAAACTCAAAATAAGACCATAAAATATTGTACACTAAAAATCAAGGAAGTCAATCAGCACACAACACCAGGAACTAACTTATCAGAGGGAATAAAACTTCTAGGTACAAACTTCCAGATGGAGAGGAAAACAGGACAACGTTCTCACAGTATGCACTGTTCTAAAATTATAGAGATAAGAATGAACTCCAAGGTAACCCCAGAGAAAATTAAAAATCTCCCTAAGCAAATCCAGAAGGAAGGAAAACATATAAACACAAAAACATATAAACACAAAACCAACAATAAAGAGGGAAAGGGAGAAAGCATTAGGCAACAAACCAAACTCAGCACAGAAAAGTATATGGACCAAGGAAACACCAACAACATGACAGAAAAACACAATAGAATGACAGCAATCAATTCATACCTATCACTAATTACACACAATGTGAATGGACTAAATGCACCTATCAAGAGAAAGAGAGTGGCAGACTGGATAAAAAAGAAGACACATCGATATGCCACCTACAAGATACCCACCGTAGACACAAAGATAAAAACAAATTAAGAGTTAATGAATGGAAAAAATATCTGAAGCCAATGAAAAGCAAAAAACAGGAGGAGTGGCAATATTAATTTCTAATAAAATAAACATTAAGGTGAGAAATATCATAAGAGACAAAGAAAGACATTATAGGATGCTGAAAGGGTCAATTTGCAAAGAAGATGTTACAATAATAAATATGTATGCACCCAATGAAAGTGCTCCAAAATACATGAAGCAAATATTAACTGAATTAAAAGAGACAGTAGACAACTCTACAACAGTAGTAGGAGATATTAACACACCACTTTCAAAGAGGGACAGGTCAACTAGAAAAAAAATGAACAAAGGTACAGAAGAACTCAACAACACAATCAAACAACTCAACCTCATAGACATATACAGAGCATTTCACCTAACAATAGCACAATTCTCATTCTTCTCCAGGGCACATGGGTCCTTCTCCAGAATAGACCATATGTTAGGACATAAAACAAGCCCCAATAAATTCAAAAGCATTGAAATAGTACAAAACATCTTCTTTGACCACAATGCAATAAAATTAGAAATTAATAATAGAAAGAGCAAGGAAAAAACATCAAACATATGGAAGCTGAACAATTCACTGCTCAAAAACTACTGGGTAATAGAACAAATAAAAACTGAAAAAAAAAAAAAATCCTAGAAACAAATGAGAATGAAGATACATCATCCCAAAACCTATGGGATACAGCAAAAGCAGTACTCAGAGGACAGTTTATAGCAATAAATTCATACACCAAAAAAGAGAAAAGAAACAAAATCAACACTCTATCTCATCAGCTCCAACAACTAGAAATAGAAAAACAAAAGAATCCTACAGCATCTAGAAGTAAGGAAATAACAAAGATCAGAGCAGAAATAAATGAAACAGAAAACAACAACAACAAAAAACAAACCATAGAGAAAATAGACAAAACAAAAAGCTGGTTCTTCAAAAAGATAATTAAGATCGATAAACCATTGGCAGATTTAACAAAATAAAAGAAATGGAGGATCCAAATCACAAGAATTTTAAATGAAAATGGTGTCATCATAACAGAACCAACTGAAATTGTTGTGCCCAGATCTTGAATCCCCAAAAACCACCAAGGAGCCGATTCCACTGCAAAAGCATAGGGGTTGTTTATTCAAGCTCGAGCTCGGACTCCCAACCGTCACCGACACAACAGTTCAGGATTGAAAGCCCCAAACTCAGGTGTAATGGGGTCTTTATAGGGGGTACAGCAGGAAGGAGGAAGTTTCAATCAGAAAATTACAGGATTGGTTGACATTTTCCAAGTTTGCTAATTGTTCCTACTTGATTGGCTCTGTCTGCTGGGCTGAAGCCACCAACTGTCATTTCTAACTATTTTAGGTAAGGTATTTCTCTACCATTTACTGATTGGTTGTTGCTAAGGAGAATGCTTAGGTATCGATGAGGTGGGGGTAGTTAGGACTCTTTGTGGTTTTTCCAGTAACTAAGGCACTAAAGCATGGAGTATGTGCTAAGGCATATTGCAAAAATGGCTACATGGTGGTTATATAGAAACATGGCCTCACAAAATAAAAAAGATACTGACAGAATATTATGAAAAACTGTACTCCAACATATTTGAGAACGTAGAAGAGATGGACAAGTTTCTAGAATCACAAAACCTACCTAAACTATTTGTGTTAGTTGGACCTGTGTGTCAATTTGGCTGGACCACAATTCTGTGTGGTTTAAGCTGTTGTGACATGGTTATTCCCATGATGGGATCAGATGAATATGTTTTGAGCAGTCAATCCATCGAAAGGGAGTTTTCCTAGGGGTGTGACCAGCTTCTAGTATATCTGTGGACATTCTGGGAAAAGAGACATTCTTCTGTGCATCGGGATTCTGTTGTGCTGCCTACAACTGTCCATGAATGAACAACCCACCGCTTGACCTGGAGATCTTGGATTCATCATTTGTTTGAGTCAACAGCCGGTGTACTGCCTGCCAGCGTTGAGCTCTTCAGCCCCTGTGGCTGCAAGAGTCTGGAAAAGCCTCCAGCTTGACATGCAAAAGCCTCCAGCTTGATGTTTGATCCAGGAACTTTGGACTTGCCAGCTTCAATAAGTGTGTGAGCCATTTTCCTAAGATAAATTTCTCTGTGTCTCTCTCTATATATATAAGCTTTACTGATTTTGTTTCTCTAGAGAACCCAGTCTAACACACTTGGTACCAAGAGTGGGGTCTAGAGAGACAAAATCATAAGGATGGGCTTCCTAAATTGGTTTCTCCAGTTTGATTAATCTTAAGGACACTAGTGACCCTGCCTCTGTTAGTAAAGAGGGTCCTGCTAATTCATGGCATGAGGTGGCAACATTAATACGTGAAATAGCACCAATAGATCAAGTACTTGTGGGAAGTGATGCTCTGCATGATCAGATATTTGATATTTTTCTGCAATTTTGTCAGAACGAAGAGCATAAGGAAGCTGGTTGGTTGGTCCTACTTACACTGGATAAATTGGTGAAAGAGCAAGATGGGCTCAAAGCTGCTGAGTCTAAGCTTAAGTGCTGCATGAAAGACCTCAGTGCTTCCAGCTGTGCTCTGAAAGAGTGCCTTATAACTTCTAGTTACAGAGCTGATATTGCTGAAAACCAAACCCAGAGTCTTATTTGTAACGGTGGCTGAATTACAACACCAATTAAATTGCCAACCCAGAATGATATCTGACGTTAAAGTGAGGGCACTGGTTGGAAAAAATGGGATCCTGAAACCTGGAATGGGGACATATGAACATATAGTCGGGAAGATCAGGATATGGAGCCTGTAAATTCTGTTGAATCCCTCCCACCTTGAACGGATTACTGTAAAACCATTATCCCCTTCACTTCAGGTTGATGGGATTAGCCAAACTTGTCCTGCTGGGTCATTGTCTGAGGCAGAGGCCATGGAAGACATTCCTGAATGCTCTCAGGAACTGCCTCAATAACCCATTGTTGCTGCTAGATCTATAACTAAAGTTAAGTCCAAGTGATCCCCAAAAGGTGAAATAGAAAGTATGATGGGGGAGGTGGTACAATATACCCGAAAAGACCTACTTGATTTTGCTAACATATACAGACAGAAACCTGGAGAATATGTATGGGAATGGCTACTGAGGTTGTGGGATAATGGTGCAAGGAATGTAAGATTGGATCAGTCTGAGTTTATTGATTTAGGCCCACTAAGTATGGATTCTATGTTTTTAGTACCAATTCAATGTTTCAGCTTGAGCGGTCAGGGAAGGATCTAATAGTTTATTTGCTTGGCTTACTGAGGCAAGGATTATGTGGTGGCCTACCTTAAGTCAAGTTGAAGTACCAGACCTGCCTTGGTACAATGTAGAAAAAGATATCCAGAGACTGAGGGATATTGGCCTGTTAGAATGGATTTATCAGTTTAGACCCCTAGAGCCAGGAATGGAGAGTCCAGAAGACACACCTTTCACCAGTGCTGTGAGGAATAAATTTATGAAGGGGGCTCCAGCATCCTTGAAGACTGCTATGATTGCTCTTTTATGTAAATCTGATTTGACAGTGGGAACTGCCCTAATTGAACTAAGACACTTA
>NW_006921810.1:5030191-5030856 GCF_000298275.1 Orycteropus afer afer | reverse complement strand
GGATCTTGGAGAATGACAGTAGATTATCGTAAACTTAATCAGGTGATGACTCCAATTGCAGCTACTGTTCTTGATGTTGTTTCATTGCTTGAGCAAATTAGTACATCTCCTGGTACTTGGTATGCAGCTATTCATCTGGCCAATGCCTTTTTTTCCATACAAATTTCAAAAGACCATCAGAAGCAGTTAGCCTTCAGCTGGCAAGGCCAACAGTATACTTTTACAGTCCTTCCTCAATGATATATCAACTCCCTGGCACTATGTCATAATTTAGTCCGTAGGGATATTGATTGCCTTTCTCTTCCATAAGACATCACACTGGTCCATTATATTGATGACATTATGCTGATGAAACCTAGTAAAGAAGAAATATTGATGATTCTAGACTTATTGGTGAGACATATGTGTACTAGAGGTTGGGAAATTAACCCAACAAACATTCAGGCACCTTCCACCTCAGTGAAATTTCTAGAGGTCCAATGGTATGGGGTATGTCGAGATATTCCTACTAAAGTGAAGGATAAGTTATTCTATCTGGCTTTCCCCACAACTAAAATGGAGACACAACATCTGGTGGATCTCTTTGGATTTTGGAGGCAACATATCCCTCATTTGGGTGTGTTGCTGCAGCCTGTTTAATGAGTGACTCAGAAAGCTGCTAGTTT
>NW_006921810.1:5027793-5029466 GCF_000298275.1 Orycteropus afer afer | reverse complement strand
GTGGACAGCAGCAGCACTGCAGCCCCTTTCTGGGACTTCCTTAAAGGACAGTGGTGAAGGGAAATCCTCCCAATGAGCAGAACTTTGAGCCATGCATATGGCTGTTCACTTTGCATGAAATGAAAAATGGCCAGATGTGCGATTATATATGGATTCCTGGGCTTTGGCTAATGGCTTAGCTGGATGGTCTGGGACTTGGAAGGAGCAGGATTAGAAGATTAGTGATAAGGATGTATGGGGAAGAGGTATGTGGATAGCTCTCTCTGAATGGACCAAAGGAGTAAAGATATTTGTGTCTCATGTGAATGCCCACCAAAAGGTGACCTTGGCAGAGGAGGACTTTAATAATCAGGTGAATAGGATGACACGTTCAGTGGAAACCAGCCATCCTTTTTCCCCATCTACTCCTGTCATTGCTCAATGGGCTTATGAACAAAGTGTCCATGGTGGCAGGGGTGGATGTTATGCATGGCCTCAGCAACATGAATTCCCACTTACCAAGGCTGATTTGGCTACTACCACTGCTGAATGTCCAATCTGCCAACAGCTGAGATCAACACTGAGTCTGTGATATGAAACCATTCCTCAGGGTGATCAGCCAGCAACCTGGTGGCAGGTTGATTACATTGGACCACTTCCATCATGGAAAGGACAGCGTTTTGTTCTTACTGAAATAGATACTTATTCTGGATATGGATTCGCCTTCTCTGCATGCAATGCTTCTGCCCAAAATACCATGTGTGGACTTACAGAATGCCTTATCCACTGTCGTGTTATCCCACACAGCATTGCTTTAGATCAAGGGACTCATTTCACAGCAAATGTAGTGTGGCAATGGGCTTATGCTCATGGAATTCACTGGTCTTACCCTGTTCTCCATCATCCTGAAGCAGCTGGCTTGATAGAATGATGGAATGGCCTCTTAAAAAACACAAATAGGTGCCAGCTATTATATATAGTCAAGGTAATACCTTGAAGGGTTGGGGCAATGTTCTCCAGGAGGCTGTATATGCTCTAAACCAGTGTCCAATATATGGTTCTGTTTCTCCAATAGCCAGGATTCACAGGTCCAGGAACCAAGGGATGGAAACAGGAGTGGTACCACTCACTATTACCTCTAGTGACCCACTCAAAAAATGTTTTCTTCCTGTCCCTGATACCCTATGCTCTATGGGTCTGGAGATCTTAGTCCCAAAGGAGGAACACTCTAACCTGGAGACACAATACTGATTGCATTGAACTGGAAATTAAGAATGCCACCCAGCCATTTTGGCTTCCTCATGCCTCTGGATCAACAAAGAAGTTCACTACTTTACTATCTAGTGTGATAGATCCTGAATACGAAGGGGAAATTGGATTGGCTTTACATAATGGAGATAAAGGGGAATATGTCTGGAATACAGGAGATTCTTTAGGACATCTCTTAGAACTACCATGCCCTGTCATTAAAGTCAATGGAAAATTACAGCAACCCAATTCTGATATGATTGCTAACAGCCCAGACCCTTCAGGAATGAAGGTTTGGGTCACCCCACCAGGCAAAGAACCATGACCAGCTGAGGTGCTTGCTGAAGGCAAGGGAAATACAGAATGGGTGGTGGAAGAAGGTAGTTCTGAATATCAGCTTCGACCATGTGACCAGCTGCAGAAACAAGGACTGTGATTGTTATATT
>NW_006921810.1:5024901-5026453 GCF_000298275.1 Orycteropus afer afer | reverse complement strand
AAATTTGGGAGCCCTATGTTACAGCATAAATAGATTATCAAGCATAACCCAGGATGCACAGGAGGTAGAAGATAAGCTAGATCTGGGACCTTTTAAAAATTAAATACTTATGTGCATCAAAAGACTATGTCAAAAAAGTAAAAGGTGAACTTACAGATTGGGAGAAAATATTTGCCTATGACATATCTGATAAAAGACTTATCTCCAAAATCTATAGAAAACTTTAACACCTCAACATCAAAAAGACAAATAACCCAATTCACAAATTGGCAAAAGACTTGAACAGACAGTTCACCAAAGAAAATACACAGGCAGCCAACAAACACATGAGAAATTGCTCACGATCATTAATCATTAGAGAGATGCAAATCAAAACAACAATGAGATATCATCTCACCCCAGCAATAAGAGCAAAGTTCAATAGGTCAGAAAATAACAAATGCTGACGAGGTTGCGGAGAGATTGGAACTCTTGTGCACTGCTGGTAGGACTGTAAAATGGTACAACCATTGTGACAAATGGTATGGTGTTTACTTAAAAGACTGAAACTAGAAGTACCATTTGACCCAGCAATTCCATTACTAGAAATATATCCTACAGAGGTGAGAGATAGCTCATGCACAGACATATGTACACCAATGTTCATCACAGCACAGTTCATTGCAGCAAAGAGATGGAAACAACTTAAATACCCATCAATGGATGAGTGGATAACCAATTTATAGTACATGCACGTGATGCAATACTATACTACATTAAAGAACAATGACGGATATGCGAATCATCTCACAACATGGTTGAATGTGGAGGACATTATGCTGAGTGAAATAAGTCAATCTCAGAAAGATAAGTACTGTATGAACCTATTACTATAAAAAGACAAAAAAGGGTTTGCTTGGGAAAGGGAACTCACCTAGTAGGTTACCAGGATGGGGAGGGAAGGAGAGGGATTCATTTCTGGCTAGTTGGGGCCCACACACTGATGTGGGTAATTGGAGGAATATATGGAAAGGAACTGTGACCACCATGATAACATTAGGAAATGTGAGGACACTGAATTGTGCACATAAAGATAGATGACAAATAATACCAACCATTGTGTCCACAATACTGCATTACCATTAACACAAAACTCCAAGCTACAGATAAACATATAAACACCTGAAAGAATCAGATGGGGGTCAGTGAACAGGAGTATACTGTAGACCAAGGATAGATTCAACTGAGGTTAATCTTGCACAGACACCAGTGATACAAAATACCTGCAATCATTACAGAAACAATAGAAGAGAGACACAAAGTAAACCCTCACAGACACCCAGACACTATGGGAGAGAGATCAAATAGATCTACTGGATCGGGACCATAGTGCTGGGGGACACCAAACTCAATTGGCACAACAAAATACACAACAACCTTGTTCTGGGCTACATTCATCCTACATTGGTGAATAGTGACTGGGGTCTTAAAAGGTTTCAAGCTCCCATCTATGATGCAGCAAAAGGTCTCCTAGCATTGGAAGCGAAGAAGAAGAATGAAAAAACAAAAAAAA